>NC_135809.1:108274799-108574799 GCF_964213995.1 Mustelus asterias | reverse complement strand
TTGGACCAATACCACAATCATTCAAATGATTGTTCATGTTACTTGCCTCAACTTGAGCAGGCATAAGCCCACAGAAGGGAGCATCCAATTTCTAGCCCATCATTTCTTTACCTTTGTAAACAATATACAACCACTACAACACTTCCAATTTAATTTATTTTCCAATCTGTCATGCTGACTACACAATATGAGAAATTGGGAGAAGTTTGAGACCTTGAAGCCCCAAGATTAGGGTAATACTGAGGAATTTGATGAATGGGACCTGATAACATGATACCCTATAATATATTGGAAAACCTCCTACAATGTTGCGACTTGCATTCTCATAACCCCTTTAATGTAAAATATTCCAAGGCACTTTCAGAGGAGTGTTACCAAACAATATTTAATACCAAATGATGATAGGACAAGAGGTAGGTTTTAAGGAGAATCTGATGGGTGAAGAGAAAGATAGAGAGGGGAAGAGGCTAATGGAGGAAGTTCCAGAGCTTAGTCCCAAGCTGCTGAAGACACTACTGCCAATGGTGAAGCAAATAGAAATCAGGAATGCAGAAGGAGACAGTATTGGAGACGTGCAGAACCTTGGGGGATTCTAGGACTGGAGTTTATAGAGAAAAGGAGTGCAGCCATGGAGAGATTTGGAAAGAAGAATGAGAATTTTAATCTCAAGGTGATAACGTACTGAGGAAGGCAAGTGCTAGAGCATCTCAATACAAGGGAAATATTACATGGAATAAGTAATAAATTGCATTGTTGGAAAGGATATGTTGAAGTAGATATCTGAATGGAAACACATTGAACTGAATGATCTTTTCTTTAGCTGTTGCAGTTATATGGGAGCAACGCTGAATAATTAAATAGCTGATAACTGTGGTTAATATCTGAACAAGAAGAATGTTGTTGTTGCTGGTTCATTTTCACAATTCCGAGCCCCATTCCAATCTGGAATGTCTGGCCCTGAACAGAAAAAAAATATTTTTCTATTGGTTCAGACGTAATTAAGAAGAAAAGTTTGGTCTAATTTCTGTAATGTAGTGGCTGTCTCTGCCCTCCCTCCTCCCATCCTGCACTCCCACCCCAGAGAGTAATGTTCTCCATTAGTGCACATTTCACTGTACAAAGCCATTGAAAAAAACTTAGACTTTCAGTCGGCCACAAGGTGGTGCTGTACTGAAGCATGAATGGTATATACACGAGGGATTTTGACAGAAGTGTTGCTACGAAATTTCCTGGATTGTGAATTCTTGTCTTTTCGTATATTAATGGACGACGAGAGCCATTCCACACGTCTTAATTCATCCATCAGGAGAAATTCTCACCTCACCTCCCCTCCCCAACATCATTATAGAAGGGGATGGCACAGTGGTTAACACTGCTGCCTCACTGCGCCAGGGACCGGGGTTCGATTCCCAGCTTGGGTCGGTCACATGGAGTCTGCACGTTCTCCCTGTGTCTGCGTGGGTTTCTGCCGGGTACTCCGGTTTCCTCCCACAATCCGAAAGATGTGCACATTAGGTGGATTGGCCATGCTAAATTCTCCCTCGGTGTGCCCGAACAGGCAACGGAGTGTGGCGACACTTTCACAGTAACTTTATTAATGTAAGCTTACTTGTGACACTAGTAAATAATAAAAAAAACTATTCCTTAAAATGATTTCTCCAGTTTTGTCTCTAGTTCTGTCTGGAATATTTCTTCCACATGTTAACTCTGTGCATGAAAATATCCTCAGAATTGTCCAAAGGTCCCCTTTTGTAGATTGAACCTGCATTCCCCATTTCTATTCCCAGATTTAAAGTCATATTTTGAGCTAACTTTTTCTCTACCCTGAACCTCCAAAAGCTGACCGCTCAGAATCATACTTCCCAAAGCCCAAAGGTTGCTCCAGACTTTCTTCATAACTTAGAGACCTTATCCTGTGTGGGAACGGTTCTGTAGCCCTAATACAAAAGCAAAATACTGCAGATGTTGGAAATCTGAAATAAAAACAATAAAATGCTCAGCAGGTCAGACAGCATATGTGAAGAGAGAGTGTTAACATTTCAGGCTCAAAAGACCATCAATTCTTTTTCCACAGTGGCTAAATACCTGTTGAGTATTTCCAGCACGTTTTATTTTTAGCAATGTAGCTCTCCTCTGCACTCAGTCTGTGGAGGGTCTTTCTTTAATGCAGTGCTGGGGGAATGCTGAATTGTCAAATGTGTCATAATTTGAATGAGGTGTTAAACCAAGGCCTTGACTGCATTCACAGATACATAGAACATAGAACATAGAACAGTACAGCACAGAACAGGCCCTTCGGCCCACGATGTTGTGCCGAGCTTCATCTGAAACCAAGATCAAGCTATCCCACTCCCTATCATCCTGGTGTGCTCCATGTGCCTATCCAATAACCGCTTAAATGTTTCTAAAGTGTCTGACTCCACTATCACTGCAGGCAGTCCATTCCACACCCCAACCACTCTCTGCGTAAAGAACCTACCTCTGATATCCGTCCTGTATCTCCCACCACGAACCCTATAGTTATGCCCCCTTGTAATAGCTCCATCCACCCGAGGAAATAGTCTTTGAACGTTCACTCTATCTATCCCCTTCATCATTTTATACACCTCTATTAAGTCTCCCCTCAGCCTCCTCCGCTCCAGAGAGAACAGCCCTAGCTCCCTCAACCTTTCCTCATATGACCTACCCTCCAAACCAGGCAGCATCCTGGTAAATCTCCTCTGCACTCTTTCCAGCGCTTCCACATCCTTCTTATAGTGAGGTGACCAGAACTCCACACAATATTCCAAATGTGGTCTCACCAAGGTCCTGTACAGTTGCAGCATAACCCCACGGCTCTTAAACTCCAACCCCCTGTTAATACATGTTAAATCTCTCAGCACTATTCAAAGTACAGTATCCCTAATGACCGATACAATTAATCCTGAAACAGCAGCTTCATAGAATAGAATCATAGAAACCCTACAGTGCAGAAGGAGGCCATTCAGCCCATCAAGTCTATACTGACCATAGTCCCACCCAGGCCCTATCCCCATGACCCTACTTATTTACCTTACTAATCCCCCAGACACTAATGGGCAATTTAGCATAGCCAATAAACCTAACCCGCACATCTTTGGACTGTGGGAGGAAACCCACGCAGACATGGGGAGAACATGTAAACTCCACACGGACAGTGACCCAAACCGGGAATCGAACCCGGGTTCCTGGCACTGTGAATCGACAGTGCTAACCACTGTGCCACCATGCCGCCCCCTAAGTGAGGGCTTGTCTGGGACTTGGACCCGGGACCTCTTGCAAGGTTGTAGATTTTAACACCCAAAGCGAGAATCACACCCTTAGACCAACAAGCCTTAAACTTTTAAAAAAATTATCTGATCACTTTGCTGCTTTTTGGTGGCACATTTTTTCCATTACAACTATTCTTCAAAAAGTGCTTAATTTGCTGATAAAGTACCATGGGATATTCTGAGGTCACAAAAGATAAGTTTATTTCTTCCTTGCATTTAATCGATAAGAACTGAACACAATATTCATTATGTGTTCTGAATACAGTATTATAAAGTTGATCATTATTTCCTTTGGCTTTTATTCTGCTCTTTAGGCAATGTGGTTCAACATCCTATTGTTGCTCTTGATTGCTGCTCTGCATTGACTGAACACATTTGGCATTGAGTCTAATAAGACTCCTGCATCTCTTTCAGCTTACTGCTTAACTACTTCAACATCATTCATGGAGAATGCATATTGTCCTCTTTTTTCTACCCACATGTAGCATTTTACATTTATTAAGTCTCATCAGTTTTATTCTGCCTGCTCTTTTTTAAAGTTTATTTATTGGTGTCACAAGTAAACACAAGTTAAGGGCGGCACGGTAGCACAGTGGTTAGCACTGCTGCTGCACAGCTCCAGGGACCTGGGTTCGATTCCCAGCTTGGGTCACTGTCTGTGTGGAGTTTGCACATTCTCCTCATGTCTGCGTGGGTTTCCTCCGGGTGCTCCGGTTTCCCCCCACAGTCCAAAGATGTGCGGGTTAGGTTGATTGGCCATGCTAAAATTGCCCCTTAGTGTCCTGAGATGCGTAGGTTAGAGGGATTAGCGGGTAAATGTGTAGGGATATGGGGGTAGGGCCTGGGTGGGATTGTGGTCGGTGCAGACTCGATGGGCCAGATGGCCTCTTTCTACACTGTAGGGTTTCTATGATTCTAAGTAGGCTTACATTAACACTGCAATGAAATCACTGTGAAAATCCCCTAATCGCCACACTCTGGCACCTGTTCGGGTACACTGAAGGAGAATTTAGCATGGCCAATGCACCTAACCAGCACACCTTTCAGACTGTGGGAGGAAACTGGAGCACCCAGAGGAAACCCACGCAGACACGGGGAGAATGCGCAAACTCCACACAGATAGTGAACCAAGCCAGGAATTGAACCCAGGTCTCTGGCGCTATGAGGCAGCAGTGCTAACTACTGTGCTAACTTTTAGGGCAGGATTTTCTGGCCATGCTCACCCCAAAACCGGAGATTCCTGCCCGAGGTCAACGGACCTTTCCACAGTCCACCCCTCACCCTCTCCGATTCCCGTGGCTGGCAGAACGGGAAAATGCATCCCGTTTTGTATGTTCTGAGCCGCCTTTTCCAATTCCACTGCCCTTTGTAGTTTGGTATCTTCTGCAAATTTTAAAATTCTGTTTTGACTCCAGCTCATTCTTGTAACTTGTAACCAGGACTGATTCCAGGACAAAAGATAAGCATGTATTGTATAGAAGAGATTTTCACAATCGTACTGTTGTTGTGATAGATTCTAACCTGACTTTCTGGAATGCTACATTCTCAGAATGCACTAGAATGTTTGAAACAGCAGATTATTGCCTTCCAATAATCACCCACAGAAGAAATATTGCAGCATTTGGTAAAACACTCTTCAGTTTAATGCTGCGTCTGAAAGAAGGGGCCATTTGTTAGTCGATCCAATGAATTGTTCTGCCTAAATCTGAATTACTTTTGCATTTCTTTTCCTGTACCGCAAAAGTAAGCTTCTTGATTTGAATACCCAATGCTCACAATATGCAATGAAATGCCCTGTACCAGGGAGTGATGGGTGTAGTTTGCATGAGGAGATGACAGGATTGGGAAAGTTATTGCATAGTCATGTTGATGAAAGCCTCTGACACATTACAGTGTTATCTGAAGAGACGGCTCAATCTCCTGAAGATAGCAGGTGTTCGTGGCTGCCTCCATTAGTGCAGGTTGTGTTTTGGCTGTCCACATAGACCGGGATGGAGAACAGGAATTAGAGATTGTCAGGCAGACAGAAATTTACGTATGTGTACTTGGTGCTTTGTTTAATTCCACAGGCCTAGCATCCGCAACAAATCATTGAACGACTGTGCTTTTGAGATATGGAAGTGCCATAAACCTTTACGACAGTACTTTGGGGGCTGTGTTAAAATGGGGAGGGTGGTATAAGGAGTTCATCTGTGCTTGACGGAATTTTGAATAATGTCTGTTGCATGATGAAAGTCTGCAAGTGGAAATGTCTGTGACAAATCAAGCTGCTCTATTCTTCCTGTCTTATTATGTCCATACAATTCATGACTCATTGATCCTGTTACTACCCAATAAAATCTCAGTGTGATGGTACATCTCACTTGATGGTTCACAGTAGCTAATTTGAAGATTTTGTAGGATTTTCCTTATTCCACTTATCCCACTAATGTTTTCAGTCTCCTGATAGCCTTGGTCCCTGACTGAAGTAACGTTCTGAAACAGAAGGTTTTGGCTTCAAATTGCACTCCAACAATTATAGCACAAATTCTAATGTTCCTGGGCAGGACTGAAGAAGTGCTGCATTGTTGGAGGTGCTGTTTTATTAATGAGATCTTAAACCAAGCCCCTTTTTACCCTCTATAAAAAAATCAATTGCACTTTTCAAAGAAAAGCAGATGTACCCTGGCCAATATATCTTCTTCAACAAACATAATTGAAAGCAGATTATCTGTTCATTTTCCTATTGCTCTTTGCGGTGCATAAGCTGACTGGTGCCTTGCCTATATTGTAGAGCAACATAAGAAATAGGAGCAGGAGTAGACCATATGGCCTGTCAAGCCTGCTCCATCACTCAACAGAATTACAGCATTATAACTGACTGTACTTCAAAAGTACTGCCTTGGCTATAAAGTGCTTTGGGATGTCCTGAGATTGTGAAAGGCATTATATAAATGAAAGTCCTTCTCCTTTCTGGATGGTTGGACCCTCAGAGAGCAATACTATTCTTCACAACCATAGTTGGTGGCATCTGTGGGCTTTCCCCAGAACCCCCGTTGGATACAGGACAATGTGGCTACCAGACTTACACAGCCTACCACAGAGATGTTGAAGTTTGAGTTAGTGCCTTCTAGAGAAATAGAAATCAAAGGAATGGGGGAAAAGAACTAGCAGTTTCTTGTTGGAAGACAGTAATTAACTTTAAAAAAAAATTTCATTCACTGGAGGCAAGCACTTACTGCCTATCGCAAATCTGGACTTGTTTAGACTTTAGTTCCTCCAGTGCGGGACAATGGGCAGCAAGGCTCCGTCACCAGCCACGATCCACCACAATCTCTTTTGCTCCAGCCCAGCTGTTGTCTCACTCTTTAAATATACTTCACCAGGTCTTTAGCCATCTTCTTCTTCCACTTGGTGATGTCTAGTCTAATCCCACTCTGGTGGGGTATTTGTCTGTGAGCTGAAATACGTGTCCTGCCAGCCTCAGTCACCTCTTCATCATAATATCCTGCTGGTGCCTCTGACCAGTCCTCTGTAGCACTTCTTTGCTTTTGATGCTGTCATTTCATGTGATCCCCATGGTATGTCGGTAAGCAGCACTGGTGAAAGATGTCCAACTTATGCAACACCTTTCCAGTTCTCTTCCGTGTCTCGCTGGCATAGTTTGCAGCTGGTACTATAGACATATAGAGTTGCAGCTTTATGGTGTTGGTGCACAGATTGGGTGCAGCCGCTGGAAGATGATCTCTACATCCCCCTCCCTGGAGATGTTGTTCCCAGGCAGGGACATTGGTCGAGGTTCTCGATGTCCAATGCTTGATGGTGATGGGAAGGCCTTGTTGCTGCCTAGTTGTCATTATCCTTCTTGCAGCTGATGCATAGCACAACGTTAGCGCCGCTTCTCTCAAGACAGGTAGTCAAGTCTTGGAGTACACGCTCCAGCAAGGTGGCACGGTGGCACAGTTGTTAGCATTGCTGCCTCACAGTGCCAGGAACGCGGGTTCAATTCCAGCCTTGGGTGACTCTGTGGAGTTTATATTTTCTCTCAGTGTCTGCATGGGTTTCCTTCGGGTGCTCCGGTTTCCTCCCACACTCCAAAGATGTGCAGGTTAGGTTGATTGGCCCTGTTAAATTGCCCCTTAGTGTCAGGGGGATTAGCTGGATAAATATGTGGGTTATGGGGATAGGGCCTGGATGGGATTGTGGTTGATGCAGACTCGATGGGCCGAATGTCCTCCTTCTGCACTGTGGGGATTCTATGATTCTAAGATTATATGATTCTAAGGTGATGTCATCTGCAAAATTCAGGTCCATCAATGGATGGTGTTTCCTTGGGATGCCAAAATCTGTACCTACTATTGCCTTACTCATGATGAAGTCAATAACCAAGAAGAAATGGAATGGGGAGAGTATGCAGCCTTTCTGCACTCCTGCAGTGATGCTGAAGGTTGTGTCAGTGCTGGTCTTAACACAGCCTTGGTATAAGGTTTTCAAGATGTTAATTGCTGCTCCGGTGTACTGTCTGTCTTGTGATATACCTCAGTGACTGCCAATGGATGCTGCCAAAAGCCTTCTTGTAATCAATGAAGTTGAAAAATCTGTTATTCTAGCCTCTGCTCTATGATGTTTCTGAGCATAAAGGTATACTCACAGCATGATCTGCCACCATGGAAATCTGCCTGCTCTTCACAAAGGGTTGTGTCTACTATTGCCTTCAATCTACTGGGAAGCACCATGCTGAAGACCTTGCCAGGTATTGACAGCAGCGTTACAACCAGCTTCTCGATTACTTCTTGTCTCCTGTCATCGCAATCCAGCTCTTGTTGAAAAGGTTTATTAACTCTATTATGATGGTGTTCCTGCCACGTTTCAACAGCACTGCTGGTATCTCATCAATATCAGGTGTCTTGTTGTTCTTCAGGCTCTCTTTGGACCTCAGATCTGGCAATTTCTCCCAGGGTGATGTTCAACTACTGAGATGCGGTGCTGGGGCTGGGCTGCTTGAGGATCTTGACAAGTGTTCCACCCATCTTGACTCCTGCACCTCATTTGTCAATAGTGTTCTGCTGTCCTTGCCATTGATTGGTACAGTGGTCTTTCTTCTTCCGCCAGTCAGTTCCCGCATGATTCTGTACCGTGTGTGGTGAACCATAGATGGTTACCACTATGGGTACTGAACCATAGATGGTTAGCACTATGGGTACTTGTACATATGTTACTGTTGTCACTGTTGGGGTTAGGGTTGGGGTGTTCTACCTGTTGGTATTGTTCTGTGGTACACTCCGGTTGGCTCCGCCTACCTGTAGGAGTATAAAGGTCACTGCACTGCCAGGTGACCCTTTAGCCTGGGATTGTATTGTATATAGTATGCTCCATTCTTGTTACTAATAAAAGCCTTTATTTCCCAGGTACGATCCAGCCTCCTGAGTGATTTAATCGCGCATCACCGTGTCTATGAGTTAATCAAATTTGTTTTTGCCTCCCTCCCTTTTAACTCTATCCATCCCTAATTGCTCTTAATTGAGTTAATTGCCGGGCCATTTCAGAAGGCATTTAGAAGTCAAACATATTGGTGTGAGTTTGGAGTCACCTCTGCACCAAATACGGTCGGGATCGCAGATTTCCTTCCCTAAGGGATAAGAATGGATCAGATGAGTTTGTACTAGCAGCTTGTAGTTACATGGTCACCAAATGGTAACAATACCATTTTTACTCATTATATTCACCAGGGATTTGAACTCATGTCTCTAGATTGTTAGTTCAGCCCTCTGGATTATTAGTTCTGTAACATAATCATGGTATTCTATAAGGATCAGAGTTGGGACCACTGCTGTTCCCAATTTACATTAACAATTTGGAATTTGGAATCAAAAACACAATTTGAAAATTGCAGGGGGTATAATTCAAATTAGTTAGTTAGGACTGCTGTAAATTATAGAAGGACATTAATAAACTTGCCAAATGGGCAAATAATTGAAACACAGCTAAATTTGTGGTGTTATATTTTCATAGGAAGAATAGGGAGGTCACTTAATACCTGGATGGTGCAATCTAGTGGGGTAAAGGAACAAAAGGGTCTTGGCATAGAAATACACCAATTGCTAAATGTTGGGGTGTGCGGTGGGGATGTGGGCAGTTGTCATAGCAACAGTGCCACCTATCTTCACACCCAAGTTTGATGGGTTCAATCGGCAATTAGCAAAATAAATAGGTAACTTTGATTATGATACTAAAGTGTATAGATAGATGTGGAAATAGCACGTCTGAAATAGCAATGACAGGAAAAATGTAACTAAATATGTTCTTGGTGGAAACTGAGCACCTTTAACCTATTAGATTATAACTGGGTGGTACTTAATCACAAATATTGGCATTGAAATTACAATCCTGCAAATTAAATGTCTGAATATTTCTCAATCTAACAAATTGGCGGAAGCCAATTCCTTAACAGGAATCAATTGCAGGAGCCTATATTACATTTATCTTGTCAAGAATTAATTAATCAAAAAACATCACTTTCCCTAAGCTCCACAATGACACACGTGCTGAAGTAAAACACACTAAAAATGAATATTGATGCCTGGATGCTTGTCTAATGTATTGTTGCATGAAGGATTCTCAATGGACCTTTATTATGTTCAGTGTAATATAATTTTATACAGGAACCTAAATACTTTAAGCACAAGATCCAGTTGCATTTTCAGTTTCAGCAGACCATGAAAGAAGCCATAGCAGAGATCCCTGGGTATACATATTTAATGAAAGCAGCATGTTTACCCTATTGAAACTAATATTGCTGAATTTTACATCCAGTCTGAAATGACAGGTGAACACTGATGCTGGTAACAATCTGGGGACAGCAGGCTCACTATCGCTGTTCCCTGCATGCTTCCAAATGGAATGTTTATTTCCATAATAAACACTATAGAAATCAAAGAATAGTTCTCGTGTTACATTTAAAATAAGCACTCTAATGCTACCTTGGTGGCTTAGTTAAAAAGAAATGCATTTTGATTGCAATCCTGAGCTTTAAAGACGCAGACATTTCCAGCTTTAAGCTCCAGTCTGTGCTGAGTGAGATGATCCCAGCTGGAGTATTATCACAGGTGGTTAAATTGATCTTAGTGCCTCCATGCTGGGGAATGGGGAAAATAAATAAGGCAGAGCTTTTCCCTCTGATCACAACAGATCCCACCCTCGGTCTTGAGACACAATTCCAACAGAAGTGGTTGCAGAAACTTGACTGTGGTGCATCTGTGAGGGAATTGAGTGAGGAGCAAGGAGTAGGTATCACCGCCATGCACAACTCAAAGAAGCTGAAAGACCAATTGTTGCAATTTTATATTGAAAGGTATTCACAAAACTTAATGCATTGGTGGAAAAATGATTAACATGATCATGTCACAATAGAATGAATTTGTTGATGCTGGAGTGAAAGTTTTCCATTGACTGGCCCGTTATCATGCAGTGGAGCCAAGATCCACCACAGAGAACAGATAAATATGAGTGCAAAACAGGTTGGCTGCAATTCAAGTGGTGTCATAATATCAAGTTTTTAAAAGTTTGTGATGATAAAGCATCTGCAGACCATCTGACACCGCTAAAATATTTATTGATGAGTTTGCTAAACTAACGTCAAACCAAAACATTTCACTGAACAAATTTACAATGCTGATATTTCCCTAGCAAAACGCTAACAGCAGCAGAGGAGAGTGCACCAATGGGTGGTAAGGATTCCAAGGGTAGGTTTACTGTCCTTGGATGTGCTAATGCAGCTGGCACATACAAGTGTAAATTGGTTGTAATCATGCAGAGAATAAAGCAGCCCGCTTGATTGGCACCCCGTCCACAAAAACATTCACTCCCTCGAGCACCGATGCGGAGTATCAGCAGTACGTACCATCGACAAGATGCACTGCCGTAACTCATCAAGGCTCCATAAATAGCACCTTCCAAATCCACGAACACTACCATCTAGGACACAGGCAGCAGACACATGGAAATACCACCATTTGGATGTTCCCATCTAAGCCACTCACCATCCTGACTTGGAAACATATCACCGTTCTTTCACTGGGTCAATGTCCTGGAACTCCCTAACAGCACTGTGGGTGTAACTACACAGTAAGAAGTTTAACAACACCAGGTTAAAGTCCAACAGGTTTATTTGGTAGCAAAAGCCACACAAGCTTTCGAGGCTCTGAGCCCCTTCTTCAGGGCCTGAAGAAGGGGCTCAGAGCCTCGAAAGCTTGTGTGGCTTTTGCTACCAAATAAACCTGTTGGACTTTAACCTGGTGTTGTTAAACTTCTTACTGTGTTTACCCCAGTCCAACGCCGGCATCTCCACATCATGACTACGGTGTAACTACATACAGGGAGGTTCAAGAAGGCAGTTCATCACCAGCTTCTCAAAGGCAAGTAGGGATGAGTAATAAATGCTAACTTAGTCGGCAAGCCCGCATCCCCCAAATGACTAAAAACAAAAGATCAAATGTCCCAGGTACGTCAAGGGATATTACTTGCTCACTACTGTTCAATGAGTGAGCCTGGGTAACCAGGGACATGTTCTCTGATTGGTTTCACAACCAGTTTGTACCAGAGGCACGTGTGCATTGTCAGAAGAAAACTGTAAAATCATGTTGCTCCTGAACAATTGTTCAGTGCACACATCCTGGCTGAACTGTTGGTGGAAAACAATGTTTTACTGTCTACTTTCCTCCCAACGTAACATCATTTTATTCAGCCAATGGAACAAGGGATTCTTCAGTCCATGAAATGTAAATATAAAGACTCCTTCTTGAATAGTATGCTTGGTGCTGCAAACTGAGGCTTCCAAAAGGAGTTCACAGTTAAGGACACAATTTGCATACCTGCTAATGCTTGGCGCCATGTTAATAAAGACACCTTGACCAAATGCTGGCGCAACCTTCCACCCGCAACATTAAAGATGATAATATTGCAAAGACTTTGATGGATTTTGTATAAACAAGGAAGAAAAGATGGTAAACCAGCTCCTTGAGTATGCAAAACGTACATCACTGGAACATGTGAATACTTAGGAGGTCGAGGATATTGAGGACGTGTTTAATATTGACAATAATGCTCCCACCATGCATTCTTTGACTGACAGGAAGATTGGAGGAATGATGTTGCATCAAAATCAACAAGATGAAAACAGTGATGATGAGGGTGACATAGTCAATACAAGTGAGAAAGTGCCCATAGACATGTGTGATGAGTTGATAGATACACTTGAGCAACATGTATTTATAAGCGAGCAAGAAATAATATCAATCTATAAAAGACAAGCTTATTACTCAAAAGACAATGTTGATGAGACAGATGAAGCTAGCAGAGCTATTTAGCAGAGTTCATTGACTGAGTTCTCTCTTACCATCTCCTTTAGCCAGATTTTAATTAAGGCAGTCATTATTTGGATCCATCTTACATTGTGAGCAAATAATACTAAGGCTATTGTCCAAATACTCATTATTTTTTAATCATGTTAATAAAACAAACTAATATTATATGATAGGTGTAATAAGTGTTAAAGGTAAGATGTAGGATGTGTGAGAGTTGGCAAATGAAGAAACAACAAAGTAATTTTTGATTATAGCCAGCCTAGGCTTAGGCTATAGTAAGCCTAGGCCAATTGTATGGATGGTAGATTCAAAACCTGAAAACATCTGAATACCGAAATGCAGTCAGGCCCAAGGGGAGTATCTGTCTGTCTGTGTGGAATTTGCCTATTCTCCTCGTGTCGGGGTGGGTTTCCTCTGGATGCTCTGGTTTCCTCCCACAGTCCAAAGACGTGCGGGATAGGTTGATTGGCCATGCCAAAATTGCCCCTTAGTGTCCTGAGATGCATAGGTTAGAGGGATTAGCGGGTAAATATATAGGGATATGGGGGTAGGGCCTGGGTGGGATTGTGGACGGTGCAGACCCGATGGGCCAAATGGCCTCTTTCTGCACTGTAGTGTTTCTATGATTCTATGATTCTAAGGGTTTCGGATAAAGAATACTCAACCCACTGCCTTCTTGCTGAGGTAATGGTCCAAAGCTTCCAATCTCCAGATGATTGCACCCCAGAGGTATCCACAAGATGCACTGACTGCATGGGAATTCCTTGTGCAGTTTGGGCTTCCAATGGGCCAGAACTTTCCAGCCTTTCACGCCAGTGGGATCTTCCAGTCCCACTGACAGTGTATCCCCGCCGCAGGCTTCCTGGCGGCGAGGGGTGAATTCAACAGGAAACCCCCTTGACAACGGTGGCACAAGAAGATCCCATCACCAGTCAATGGCGGACTGCCTCTGTATGGCGGGTTATGTAGAAAATCCCACGCCCTGTGTCTAGAATCCTCTGAAACTCTCAGTTAAAGGAAAAGACTTCAGATAGTTCTAACTCATTTAGCAGAATACTTACCTAGGAAAGAGTAGAAGAGTTAAAACCAATTCTAATTCCTGAGTAACTATACCGCTGACCATCCCCCCCAACCTGGCTCCCCACTGCACTCCCCGACTATCCCTTCTGACCACCCCCTAGTCTCCCCACACTAATCCTCTACCTGACCCCACTGACTACCCTCCCGACCACCTGACTAATCCCTTGACTATACCCCGACCACTCGATTACCTCCTAATCACCCGATTACCTTCCAACCACCCAACTAATCCCTGACCACCTACCTGAGCACACAACCAGGTGCCATGTGCCCGACTAACTGACTATCCCCAATGATTCTCTGTCACTCTGCCAAACCCCTCCTAATCCCAACCCACCCATTCCATCACTCATATCTCACCCTATTCCCCTCACCCACATACCACCCTGCCTCCTCACCCACTTACCTGGCACTCTCTTCCATCACCCACTCAACTTACACACTTACCTCCTCTCCATAGCTTCTCAAAACGGCTTTGGGACCTTTAAACTTACCAGAATGTGGCAACTCATGCCATGGCTTGGGTTCCCCTGATGATTCTGCACTACGAAGGAAGGACTCCCATCGCAGGTATGATCCACATTTCTGAGGAGGCCCAATTCGAAAGCCTGGTGAGAAATGTGGAGCCCTGATACAAGGTATGCAAATAGGAGTGAGTTGCAATCCAATGCTCTTTGCCACTCCTCAGAAGTTGCAGCCCATGAGTTTGTGGCAGGAGTTACTTACACATTCCTCATTGAAGCAGCCATGACTCATGTGGATTTTGACATTGGATGTCCACTGGGTGTCCAAACATGATGGACATCAGAGCTGACTCAGTCCATCATCATCCAACATCCATCTACATTCATCCACATGTATCCACAAACACATGTCTAGTGTAGGCTGTTTTATATATATATATACTACTGTATCCATCTATATATATATACAATATGTGTAGGTCAGAAGTAGGAACCTGGTCTCGCTTTGAGAAATCCAGGGTCACTGCGACTAATAGAAGCATCCCTTTTACTACCCTGCCTGATATCAGCTAATTCCACATAAACCAGTGACCGTTCAAGGGCCTCAAATACTCCTTTCAGGTGAAGCGGCGTTTCACTTGCACTTCCTTCAGTTTTCTCTATTGTATTCGCTGCTCCCAATGAGGTTGCCTCTACATTGCGGAGTCAAAATGCAGACAGGGTGACCACTTTGCAGAAGACCTTCACACTGTCCACAAGCAGGACCGCAACCTTCCTGTTGTGTGCCATTTTAATTCAGCATTTTGCTCTCATGCCCACATGTCTGTCCTTGGCCTGATGCAAGCTCTAGTGAAGCCTGGCTCCTCCATCTTGAACCCCCTTTTTTAATGTCCCATTTATGTTTTGCCCTCTCCCCCCTCACACTAGGCCATCCATCTTTAGTTCTTAAAGTTGCTTCTTTATGTTGCAGCTGCTACCGTCTAACAGATTCCCCGCCCTTCAGTTCTGATGAAGAGTCAGAAGACTCAACGTTAACTCTATTTCTATGCTAATAGATAATGGCAGATGTGCTGAGTTTGTCTGGTGTCCCCTGTTCTTGTATCAAGTTTGAAATCTTCTTTGTCTGTGCAGCTCAGAGATGGAGACCTGACCTCTGAGCAGGGCTGCTATTCAGTAATTTAGAAATAACAACATAATTTACAATTTGCCACAAACAGTGTTACATGGAAACATAGAAACTAAAAGTAGGAGTAGGCCATTTGGTCCTTCAAGCCTGCTCCACCATTCATTCTGATCATGGCTGATCATCGAATTCACTATCCTGTTCCCCCCCTCCTTCCTCCCATATCCCTTGATCCCTTTAGCCCCAAGAGCTATACTGAATTTCTTCTTGAAATCAGACAAAGTTTTGGCCTCGACTACTTTCTGTGGTAATGAATTCCACACATTCATCAGCCTCTGGGTGAAGAAATTTCTCCTCACCTCAGTTCTAAAGGGTTTAACCCTTATCCTCAAATTATGACCCCTAGTTCTGGACTCCCCCACCCTTGGGAACATTCTTTCTGAATCTACCCTGTCTAACCCTGTTAGAATTTTCTAAGTTTCTATCAGGTCCCCTCTCATTCTTCTAAATTGACTTAGTCTCTCCTCATATGACAGACCTGCCATCCCAGGAATCAGCCTGGTAAACCTTCGCTGTACTCCCTCTATAGCAAGGACATCCTTCCTCAGCTAAGACACCAAAACTGCACACAATACTCCAGGTGTGGCCTCACCAATGCCGTATACAATTGTAGCAAAACATCTTTGGACACTTTGTTACTCAGGCCACAGCAGTCCTGGGTTTTCTCAGTTTCTGGCTGTGCCATCAGATGAAGAGCTTCTTTACAGTAGGGCGTCCCTCTGTGTGCAGACCAGGAACAACTTTTTAAGACTCGACTTACTTTATAATACTTATTCTCACTCAATGAATACAGGAAAGACTTTTGTGAATCTCCTGTTTGTTTCATCTCTGGTGCCACTGAGTCTGTTATTGACTGGCCCTGAATGTATATCCAGTGGGGTTGCTCTTGCTGCTAGATTGTATTTTGAACCAGATGAAACATCAGAGTAGAGTGCGTGCCAGCTCACTTGATTTCTTTCATGTCCATTGGGCACCAATTTCCATGATTCTCCTGCTTTCATTTTTGTCAGTTACAATGTTGTTTGGCACAATCCATCACTATTAAAAGGAAGCATACAGAACAGCAAATATGGATAGGAAACATGTGCACTTAGAAAATCCTCAGTGTGAGAAGAAGAGATCCAATTTACTGCAATCTTCTGCTGAAAGCATTTCCGGGCAAACCCAGATGTGCAGTTTTCTGTTTTTCCCTAATGATTTTTGTTTTCTCTTTAATCATAGCTTATGGGTGGAATTTTATGAGATTTCTTCTAAGTGTCTAGCTAGTCTGGAAATGGGAGAGTTCTAGATCCGTTTATTTGGGCGAGTTTTAAGGTCCAATCTTATGTCTCTGAAATTTTGGGCTAGTCTGTTTCTGGCCACAAGAGGCAGTGGGCGAGGGTTCACTCGCCAGGCAGCTTGCAGCTCAGATCGGAGCTACAAACACGCAGGCGCAGAAAAGGTGAAAAATAAACCAGCTCTCCTGCAGATCCCTCCCAGGCTAGATACAGCCTCCCCCTCCCCCCTCACAGACATCGGATCCCCCCCCAACATTACTGACCCCCTCCCACCCCGGACCCACTTGCACATGGCTCCCACATCACTCCCTGGCCCCAGTGGCTGCCTGACATGACCCTCTCTCTCCCCTGCCCCCGATCATCACTGAGGTACAAATTCCCCCCCAACCACCGCCCCATCAGCATTCTGCAATTGCTGACTTGGCTTCCCCTCCATGGTAACAAGGCAAACTGCTTTAAACTTGCTGGAATGCTTTAACAGGCACTTAACTCACCCAAACTGCCTGCAGTTGAATTGCCCTGACAAGGGACAGCTCCATAAAAACCCCCATGGCGCCAAGACACAGCGGGCTATGGCAGCAGCCCTTGAGAATGTGGCCTAGTCACAGAGAGCCATGGCTGAGGGGCTGCACAGCGTGGCCCACTCTCAGAGGCCACTTGCTGGTGCCATTGACAGGTGGCTCCTGACTCAGGTTGCCATCGCAGAGGGCTCGACCACCATGGCTAGAGCACAGATGGTCTTCCAGGACTGGCAGGACCAAGTGATGCTGGAGCTTCTGGAATTCACTGCAGAAGCCCTGCCATCCCATGGAGTGACCCAGGGGCCCACAAGAACCCAGAAGGGGGATGAGCCCATGCCCCAGGATACTGCAGCGATGGCGCCACCTTCCTGACACTGGGGCGTCTCAAGGGCAGTGGGATGAAGAAGGTGCCATGGACACGTCCCAGACACCTGGAAGCTGACCAGGGCCCTCAAGGTCCAGGCCCTCCAGAAGACGATCACCAAGGGCACAGGGCGCGGTAGGCAGCTGGGTACTTCCACTCCGATGTGCATTCTGGGGAGGCACCAAGACGCACTAATAGGCCACATAAAGTTAGAAAGTTGTAGCGGCACTAAATTAGCAGGGGTGAAGGGCAGCACTAGATAGATAGAGTATTTCTGCCCTTTAATGTTTCCTGTTCACATGTTTTTATGTGAGCACTTATCAATAAGACACTTTTATTGTCACCAAAAATGTTTTTTCACTACCCACTGGTGACTAATTTGTCTCAGATTTGCCTCTAACAGGAAAGTTATTACTCTGATGGTCACCAGAGAGACCCTTCATGTTGATGCCAGTGTAGGAGGACCCTCAAAACTGTGTCACTGAGAAAATGAAGGTGCTCAAATAATTCACTGGCTACCGTGGTTGGCATACATTGGTAGTGACTTACAGCATCTGCCATGGCATCCCCAGAACCCATGAGAGATTCTCCCCCCCCCCCCCCCCCCCCCCACCCCCCCAACCCTACCCACCCCAGGGCCCTGTATGGGGGTTTAGTCGTCCCTTACCCACTGCCCAGATGTGGACGCAGGTGCCAGCATGCCCCTGGAGCACAGGTAGGAGTCAGACTAGTTTGCACCAGGGCATCATCACAATGGCAGTATGGGTGCACATCCCCGCAATGGCTGCGAATCATGCAGTCTGTGGTTCCTGCTGGGCCTGGTCCAGGTCAATTTTGATGTACTGGCCAATCTGGGCGTACAGAGCATCCGTGACCTCCTTCACGCACTTGTGGATGGATGATTGTGAAATGCCACAAAGGTCTCCACTGGTGGTCTGGAAGGACCTGGTGGCGTAAAGGTTTAAGGCGGCCATCAATTCACAGCTACCGGGAGTGGGTGTCCCCCTGTGCCCCGAGGTACAAGGTAACAAATTGTAACAAATTGCACAGGCGTTGCACTGTCTCCTCTCGGCGGCACGCGATGTCTGACAGTTGCCCGAAGGACACTCGCGTGCAGAACTGCTAGGGTGTCCGCTCCCTCCTTCTCCACCCCCCCCCCCCCCCCCAGGGGCGAATGGCAGCCACATCCTGCCTCTGGTGGCCAACTCTCTCTCCTCCTGCAATGGTAAGGCCTGGGCCTTTCCTCTGCCTGGAATTCATCCTCCTCAGCTCCAGCAGCAACCAAAAGAACAGCAAGATCAATGGGTTTTATTGCAAAAGCCATCTCGTCAATCTGAAGGTTGGGGGGGAATTTGGGGAAGGGGAGAGACAGATGGAGAAGTTAAAGAACTCTGCTCACCCCCACCCCAGCAACACAGCCCCATGTTTCCGCCCCTCCACAGTAACTCAGCCACACAGTTTCCCATTCCCCCAGCACCACAGCCCCCCCATTCCCCCCCACAGCCCCCCAGCAACACAGCCCCCCCATTTCCCCCCCTCCCCCACAGCCCCCCAGCAACACAGCCCCCCATTCCCCCCACAGCCCCCAGCAATACAGACCTTCCATTCCCCCCACCACTAACACATACCCAAAATCCATGCAGTAGTGAAAGTGACCACAGACACTGCTGCTTGACAGGTCCTGAGGCACTGCCAGTTCAGAGTTTCCAGCACATCCCCCACCTGCAACTGTACTTCCTGCTGCCTGCACTAGGACCCAGAAGCACCCCTGAAGTCAGCACTCAGACCCATGCTGAGAGTCTGAGGTTGGACTCCGTGATGAACAACTGCCCCCACCCTCCCAAACACTCGGAGCCTTCCCCAATCCGAAACGCAACATGTCCGCCATGAAACAACCCCCTCTGAGCAGCACGGAGCGGTTTGAATGCTGAAACTTACCTCCTTGCTCACGCTCACTGATCAAGCGCCAGACCCAACTTCTATAGAAGAGGTGTTTTCCAGGCCAATCTGGCTGCGGCGAGTGAGGTGGTAACGGCAGGCAAGCTGGGACGATTGGGAATGAAGCTCGCTAATGACATTATGATGCATGCAAAAGCATTTAAATTGACGTTCTCGCCCGTTTTGGACAGACTCCTGATCGTGTCAGTTTTTTTCCCGTGGTAAGATGGGAATGGGTGTGAAAACGGGTGCCATTCGTGCTAGCCACTTTACGCCCAATTTTACAACATTTTCCTGCTGCAAAACAGGCGTAAAGAGGTTGTAAAATTCTGCCCTATGCCTTCACTCATCCCATCACCAGTTTCCATGCCTTTATTGTTCAAGTGAGAGGAGAGAGCAGGCAGCTACTTGAGTGGGTTTTGAATGACAGTTTCAAGAATTATGCACTGCGATATAAGTGGGCTGAGGTTCTGCAATAGCAGCAGCCAAGAATACCACAGATATGTTCCCTTAGAATGATTGAAGCTTTCTTGGTTCCTTTAAATACACCGGTATGAACAACAATATTTCCATTTGACAAAAACAAGGACAAACCTATATCGGAATAATAAGTAACTTACTCTATTTCCCTTATTATTTGGAGGAACAACAATTCAGTGTTGAAAGTAATTGTAAAAAATCTTCTGGCACATAAACTTCCATAAATAGTGGCCGCAGCCATATTCTCAGAATGAATGTTTAAATTTTATCACAAGTCGCATGTTTCTCCCTGTTACCTATACAGTAAGTCAAGGGAATCTCCAAAAAAGCCTATTTAACCCACCTTACATAATGGGTGGATTATGCAGTAAAAGAACCAAAAAGCTAACAGTGCTCACGATTATTAAAGAGGAAATTAAACACCAAAAATCCAGAGACTCCACGTGCTTGGTTATATGTAAAAATCATGCAACTTGCTGTCTGAATCACTCTGTTCTTTGAGAAGCTGAACTGCATTGTTAAAAAAAAGTTTATTTATTAGTCACACGTAGGCTTACGTTAACACCGTAATGAAGTTACTGTGAAAACCCCCTGGTCACCACACTCCGGTGCCTGTTCAGGTACACTGAGGGAGAATTTAGCATGGCCAATGCGCCTAACCAGCACGTCTTACAGACTGTGGGAGGAAACCGGAGCACCCGGAGGAAACCCATGCAGACACAGGGAAAACGTGCAACTCCACACAGACAGTGACCCAAACCAGGAATCGAACCTGGGTCCCTGGTGCTGTGCGGTAGCAGTGCTAACCATTGTTTCATCATATCTCATAAGAGATTGCAGTATTCAATTAAGTGCAACAGCATGAAGCTAAGGTACTTATGTGACAGCTATACGCTAAACGCATCAGAAAATGTCAGGGCTTATCCATTCAAATGTAAATGAAGTTTTAACATCATGATACTTAATTACTGCAAAGCATTTCCTATGATACCAAAAATTAACTTTTACAAACATGCAGTCTCATTCCTTAAGATTGTAGTTATTGTTTGGAAAAATAAAGATACATTTTCTTTTGTCCTCTTTTATTTTTCTCAATCTCAATACTTTTTCTCTCTTTATTGCACATCATCCAAACTATTTGGCATTTAAATAATATCCATGAATTCATGGGGCCTCAAAGAACGGGATAGGAAGAGTAGGTTGAGGGGGAACCAAAGAATCGAGTGGGAAGGCAAATAAAATGTGCTCAATGCCTCCCTGCTGCCACAGGTGTTTTACTCACCCATCCAGAGATCAAATGAGTCCCCTAAGGGACAATTAAGGGCCCCTTCCAGCCATCACCAGTATTTTATTAGTGGAGGCTCCAGCATCGGCCCTCCATCATAAGGTGAGACTGCCAGGTAAAATCTGGTGGCTTCTTTGCAGGGTAGGGGAGGAGGCCCTCTTGATTGGAGACCCTGTGGTCCACAGAGGGTCCCTCCGGCAGAAAAGACTACATGATAAACACCACCTGTAGCAGGGAGTACAAAAACCCCTGCTTTGTGAGAATTATTAAAACAAGTAGATTAGTTTAGAATAGGGATCACACTGTGCCTTATATCTACCAAAGGTATCACAATGTGCCTCACTTATATATCATACGAAGGTATTGTCTGTTTAGACACATATGTAACAGTTAGTAGTGAATTTTGAACAAATATTGTAGTTTTAAGATGTAGTTTTAAATGTTTTGTAAACTTTGGCCAACAGCAACTTGCCCTAAACCTTAATGGGAAAAAGCAGAACCAGACAAGGTCACGATCTCTGGAACAATAATATATAGAACATTATCAGTGACAGGCCTTGTAGCTGGAAACTACCGAGGTATGAAAATGAATAGAAGGATGCAGCTTCTAGTTGAAATGAATAGAAGTAAACACTTTCCACAGATAAGGGGGTAGCAAGCAAACATAGGGAGTGACTCCCTTCTCACTCCCATGGCTTGCAGGTGGTGAGGGCAATCCTTGAACCTACTGGACACGGTTAGGTAAGGTCATTAGGCAATGGGGGGAAAGACTTCCAGGCCTAGTTGACCAATGATTTCCTAATTCTGCTTGGCTGGTAGAATACTATTGGCCAAGGTCAATAATGTGTATTAATGTAATTGGATCATTCAATTTGGATGACAGGTTGGGCGAGAGAAACAAACCTTCAAAAGAGTATCTCTGTTTTGCAAATGTGTTGTAATATCAGGCTATCTCTCTCCCAAAGTGTGATGGTCAAATAAAGAACGTCTTTAACTGCATACTGTCTTTCGCAAGTCTTTGTGTTAGCTGAAATCGTACTTCTGGGGCTGCTGGATTTCTGATGGGCCGGCAGCTCTTGGAGGTAGAATCTTATCTCTCAAAGGGACTTTCAGGCCTATGAATAGGGCTGCTGCCACCTTGTAAAATTCCAGTCAATGATTACAACTTACACTTCCTGGTTAAGACACTGCATGGCTTAGTCAGGATTCTTTAATCTGATTGTAAAGAGATCACTGTCCTGTTCATACAGGTGCCACATTTCCTGTTGAGGGCTCTACATGTGCTGCTTTAGAAACATAGAAACCCTACAGTACAGAAAGAGGCCATTCGGCCCATCGAGTCTGCACCGACCACAATCCCACCCAGGCCCTACCCCCATATCTACCCACTAATCCCTCCAACCTATGCATCTCAGGACACTAAGGGCAATTTTTAGCATGGCCAATCAACCTAACCCGCACATCTTTGGACTGTGGGAGGAAACCGGAGCACCCGGAGGAAACCCACGCAGACAATGTGCAAACTCCACACAGACAGTAACCCAAGCCGGGAATTGAACCCAGGTCCCTGGAGCTGTGAAGCAGCAGTGCTAACCACTGTGCTACCGTGCCACCTTTAGATTCCTATTGACTGTAAGTTCCAGTGCAAAAACCCAGAGAAAGACTTTGGGCATGGATAGGTGTAATAAATGGTGAGTGCTATTCGTTTGCTCTAACTACAAAGTCAAAGCCATTTTATCATTTATGCTCAACTGGTTGAATTCCTTGTCAAACCAATTCTGTGGTTCCATGTTTCATGTATATCAATCAATAATCTCTGTCCGTGCTTATGATTAAAATCCTCAGTTTTACAAATTGGTGAAGTTACTGGACTTGTAACCCAGAGGCATAAACAAATGTTTTGTGGATACAAGTTCAAATCCCACTGTAACAGCTGGAGAATTTAAATTCAATAAATAAATTTAGATCAAAAAAGCTAGTCTCAGTAATAGTAGCCACTAAACACTAAATTGTGATAAAATCCCATCTGCTGCACCAATATCCTTTAGGAGAGGAATTCTGTCACCCTTAGGTTGTCCACACGTGACTCCAGACACACATCAATGTTCTGTACTGATAGCTTGAGTTAAAAAACATGTTTGCCTCGATATTATCCACTGATTTCAAATCTGCAGTAAAGCCCCATTTCAATCGTCTATTGTATATAGATTTTGCTAGTCCATTTGAGTGTTACATGTTCTTCATCATAATTGATGTACACTCAAAGTGGCCAGAAGTTATCATGAGATTTATTACAACTGAACAAAACATTGAAAACCTTGAAAAACTTTTGCAAGATTTGGTAAACCAGAACAGATTGTCAGTGATAATGGTTCACAGTTTACTTTACAAGAGTTTGAGGATTATTTCAAAGTAAATGGTATTCAGCATATAAAACCTTCACCCTATCATCCATCAACCAATGGATTAGCTGAAAGATCCATACATTCCTTTATACATTCTTTAAAAGCTTCAAAAGAGCAAGGATTGTTATCACATTGTGCAAAAAGCTTTTTGGCATCTTATAGAAACACTACTTATCAACTATCCAAAATTCACCTGCATTATTACCTTTAAAGAGAAAGTTGAGAACTACATTGGATTTGGTACTACCTCCAGAAACTTCAGAGATAGTAGAGCATCAACAATCTCAAGTTTCTAGATGAGAAGTGAGGGCAAAACAACACTCATTTCAACAAGGAGATTGAGTGTTAGCATGCAATAATGCCGTGAGTGAGAAGTGGGTACCAGCCATAGTTTTAGCCCAATTTCTTACACAGTTCAAACCAAAAATGAACTAGTTTGGCGATGCCATGCTGACCAATTCTTGTCATTTTGAAACAATTTCTCAGTATCATCTCCAGAAGTACCACCATCTTTAGTCCCTAGTGTTGTGAATACCATTGTGAAAGACTTATTTGAATCTGAAATGAAGCAGTGAATCAGATTTCAACATTAATATCTCAGATGAAGAACATGAGTTAAATGAGACCACACCTGACGTTAAATTATATTCTAAACCTATCCCGAAGAGAAAATGTCCACTTGAATGATTATGTTACAATGTGAACTCTTTTCAGACCAAAAGATCATAAGATGTAGGAGCAAAGTAGGCCATACGGCCCATTGAGTCTGCTCTGCCAATCAATTAAATCATGACTGATCTGATATGGTAATCCTTAACTCCAATTTCCCCCCTTATCCCCCATGACCTTTGATTCCTTTGTTGATCAAAACTTTGTCTATCTCAGCCTCGAATGTACTTAATGACCCAAGATGTACAGCTCTCTGCGGTAAAGAATTCCACAGATTCATTATCCTCTGAGAGAAGCAATTCCTCCTCATTTCTGTCTTAAATGAGTAATGATGTGGAGATGCTGGCGTTGGACTGGGGTGAACGCAGTAAGAGTTTTAACAACACCAGGTTAAAGTCCAACAGGTTTATTTGGTAGCAAATACCATTAGCTTTCGGAGCGCTGCTCCTTCGTTAGATGGAGTGGAAATCTGCTCTCAAACAGGGCACAGAGACACAAAATCAAGTTACAGAATACTGGTTAGAATGCGAATCCCTACAGCCAACCAGATCTTAAAGATACAGACAATGTGAGTGGAGGGAGCATTAAGCACAGGTTAAAGAGATGTGTATTGTCTCCAGACAGGACAGCCAGCAAGTCCAGGAGGCAAGCTGTGGGAGTTACTGATAATGTGACATAAATCCAACATCCCGGTTTAGGCCGTCCTCATGTGTGCGGAACTTGGCTATCAGTTTCTGCTCAGCGACTCTGCGCTGTCATGTGTCGTGAAGGCCGCCTTGGAGAACGCTTACCCGAAGATCAGAGGCTGAATGCCCGTGACCGCTGAAGTGCTCTCCCACAGGAAGAGAACAGTCTTGCCTGGTGATTGTCGAGCGGTGTTCATTCATCCGTTGTCGTAGCATCTGCATGGTTTCCCCAATGTACCATGCCTCGGGACATCCTTTCCTGCAGCGTATCAGGTAGACAACGTTGGCCGAGTTGCAAGAGTAGGTACCGTGTACCTGGTAGATGGTGTTCTCACGTGAGATGATGGCATCCGTGTCGATGATCCGGCACGTCTTGCAGAGGTTGCTGTGGCAGGGTTGTGTGGTGTTGTGGTCACTGTTCTCCTGAAGGCTGGGTAGTTTGCTGCGGACAATGGTCTGTTTGAGGTTGCGCGATTGTTTGAAGGCAAGAAGTGGGGGCGTGGGGATGGCCTTGGCGAGATGTTCGTCTTCATCAATGACATGTTGAAGGCTCCGGAGGAGATGTCGTAGCTTCTCCGCTCTGGGGAAGTACTGGACGACGAAGGGTACTCTGTCCACCGTGTCCCGTGTTTGTCTTCTGAGGAGGTCGGTGCGGTTTTTCGCTGTGGCGCGTTGGAACTGTTGATCAATGAGTCTAGCGCCATATCCTGTTCTTATGAGGGCATCTTTCAGCGTCTGGAGGTCTCTGTTGCGATCCTCCTCATCTGAGCAGATCCTGTGTATACGGAGGGCTTGTCCGTAGGGGATGGCTTCTTTAACGTGTTTAGGGTGGAAGCTGGAGAAGTGGAGCATCGTGAGGTTATCCTTGGGCTTGCGGTACAGTGAGGTGCTGAGGTGACCATCCTTAATGGAGATGAGTGTGTCCAAGAATGCAATCGATTCCGGAGAGTAGTCCATGGTGAGTCTGATGGTGGGATGGAACTTGTTGATGTCATCGTATATCGATCAACAGTTCCGACGCGCCACAGCGAAAAACCGCACAGACCTCCTCAGAAGACAAACACGGGACACGGTGGACAGAGTACCCTTCGTTGTCCAGTACTTCCCCGGAGCGGAGAAGCTACGACATCTCCTCCGGAGCCTTCAATATCTCATTGATGAAGACGAACATCTCGCCAAGGCCATCCCCACACCCCAGTCCTTGCCTTCAAACAACAGCGCAACTTCAAACAGACCATTGTCCGCAGCAAACTACCCAGCCTTCAGGAGAACAGTGACCACGACACCACACAACCCTGCCACAGCAACCTCTGCAAGACGTGCCGGATCATCGACACGGATGCCATCATCTCACGTGAGAACACCATCTACCAGGTACACGTTACCTACTCTTGCAACTCGGCCAACGTTGTCTACCTGATACGCTGCAGGAAAGGATGTCCCGAGGCATGGTACATTGGGGAAACGCTACGACAACGGATGAATGAACACCGCTCGACAATCACCAGGCAAGACTGTTCTCTTCCTGTGGGGGAGCACTTCAGCGGTCACGGGCATTCAGCCTCTGATCTTCGGGTAAGCGTTCTCCAAGGCGGCCTTCACGACACATGACAGCGCAGAGTCGCTGAGCAGAAACTGATAGCCAAGTTCCGCACACATGAGGACGGCCTAAACCGGGATGTTGGATTTATGTCACATTATCAGTAACTCCCACAGCTTGCCTCCTGGACTTGCTGGCTGTCCTGTCTGGAGACAATACACATCTCTTTAACCTGTGCTTAATGCTCCCTCCACTCACATTGTCTGTATCTTTAAGATCTGGTTGGCTGTAGGGATTCGCATTCTAATCAGTATTCTGTAACTTGATTTTGTGTCTCTGTGCCCTGTTTGAGAGCAGATTTCCACTCCATCTAACGAAGGAGCAGCGCTCCGAAAGCTAATGGTATTTGCTACCAAATAAACCTGTTGGACTTTAACCTGGTGTTGTTAAAACTCTTACTTAAATAAACTCTTACTCTGAGATTATGTCCTCTGGTTCCAGACTCTCTCATAAGGGGAAACAACCTCTCAGCATCTTCCCTGTCAAGTCCCTAAGAATCCTATGTTTCTCACTATGGTTGCCTCTCAATCTTCTAAACTCCAATGAGTACAGTCCCAATCTACTCAACATGTCCTCATAATAAAATCCATCCACATCCAGGGTCAACCTAATGAACCTTCTTCAGACTGCCTCCAATTCCAGCATATCTTCCCTTAGAGAAGGGGGCCAAAACTGTTCACAGTATTCTGTGTGTGGTCTAACCAGTGCCTTGTAAATTTTTAGCAAGATTTCTCAATTTTTATAATCCGTTCCCTTTGAAATAAAGGCCAACATTCCATTTGTTGTCCTTGTTACCTGGTGAACTTGCAAATCTTTGTGATTTATGCACGAGAACTCCCAAATCCCACTGTGCTGCAGCTTTCTGCAGTCTTTTTCCATTTAAATAATATTCACCTCCTTTATTCTTCCTACCAAAATGCATAACTTCACATTTTTCTACTTAATGTTTATTCAGTTGCAAATTCTTCATCCCATTGTATATAACTGAACACATTGTTAAATTAATATATAATTTATAATATGTAATAAATTGAATGTTCAAGTTATGCTCAAGTTTATTGTTTATACTTTGTAGTATATACATGGAGTTTATACATCATTGAGACACGTTATGTCTCATTTACTAAGAAGGAGAAGCATATAGTGTGATAGTGTTTTGAAAATTGCAATGTATATATTGTTCATTTGCAGTTGCCATGCAGAATTATACCAGCAGAGGGAGTCTGCAAGCAGAAACAAGAAGGCTGAAGAAGCTGTTTTAGCAAAATAAGCTATTGTGCTCGAGCACTTTTAGTTCTAGTCTTTCCCAGGCTTCTAGTCTTGTTTCTAGTCCCAGGAGAAGAGTGGAAGGTGGCATATTGGTATTGTCACTGGTCCAGTAATCCTGACACAGATATCCACTCCATCTGACGAAGGAGCTGTGCTCCGAAAGCTTATGGTATTTGCTACCAAATAAACCTGTTGGACTTTAACCTGGTGTTGTGAGACTTCTTACCCTGGATAATGCTCAGTGGACTCAGGTTCAAATCCCACCTTGGTAAATGGAGTTAAACCTGGGAACTAAATGTCTAATGATGACCATAAAGCAATTGTCATAAAAACCTATCTGTTCCACTAATTCTTTTTGGGAAGGAAGTCTTCTATCCTTACGTGGTCTAGCCTGCACAGGACTCTCCAGCAATGTGGTTGACTCTTAAATGCTCTTTGAAATGCAAGCCACTCAGTTGAATCAATTTGTAAAGAATGAAACCAGATTGACCACACTGCATTGACTTAGACACTGGAAATGACAATGCCAAACCCAGCCCTGTCAACACTACAAAGTCCACTTTATTAACATTAAGGGGTTTGTGCCAAAATTGGGAGAGCTGTTTCGCAGACTAGTCAAGTAGCAGTCTGACAAAGTCATACTCATAGTATCATACCTTCCAAGATAATGTCCAGGACACCATGATTATCATCCCCAGCTATGTCCTGTCCCACCAGCAGAGCAGTGGTACTCATTTGGGAGGGAGTCACCCAGGGAGTCCTCAGCATCAACAAAAGCCTTTGTGCTAGGTATGACTCCACCCAACAGAGAGGTTTTCCCCAATTCTCATTGACTCCAGCTTTGCTAGGGCTCCTTGATGCCATACATAGTCTAGTGATACCTTGATGTCAAGGGCAGTCACTCTCACCCCACCTCTAGAGTTCAGCTCTTTTGTCTATGCTTGAACCAAAGCTGTATGAGGTCTTGAGCTGCATGATCCTGACGGAACCCAAGCTGAGCACCAATGAGCAGGTTATTGCAAAGTAAGTGCCACCTGATACAACTGTTAATGAATCCATCCATCAGCTTACTGATGATCAGAGTAGATTGGGGGCCAGTAATTGGCTGGGTTGGAATAATCTTGCAAGTATTTTTTTTGCCAGTAGTCAATCTTTTTATTTATCAAACAGTTTGCAAATGTAAAATACCTTGCACTTTCAAATTACAAACCAGAATACAATACCATCTCACAATAATAAATTATAGAGATAGCACCCAGTATAACACAGTATCAACAATAAACATGCCATTTTTAATACAATAGCACAAACAACATAGCACAGTAACAAACAGTTGGTATGCAAGTATGTTTAGGGCCTAGGCAACTAAAGGCGCAGTCAACAATCGTGGATCGATTAAAATTGGGAATGCTGAAAAGACTTGAATTAGACATCTTGGAGGGTTGTGGGGCTGGAGGAGACCATAGAGGTGGGAGGGACAAGGCCATGGAAGGAACATGGATGAGAATTGTGAAAAAGGCATTGCTTAACCAGGAGGCAAAGCAGGTCATGAATGAAAGTTTTAGCAACAAAGGAGCTAAGGCAGGTTTTCAAAAAATGGTGGAAACAGGTGGTGGAAATAGGTGGTCTTAGTTACAACATGACTATATAGTAGGAAGCTCATCTCAGAGTTAAAAATAACACCAAGATTGAGAGCATCCAGTTAAGCCTCAGACTGTTGACTGGATCGAGTTGCAAGGGAACATAGTTCAAAGTGGAGGCTGAGAACAATGCCTTCAGCTTTCCTAATATTTTTAATTGGATGAATTTCTGCTCATCCAGTACTGGAGGCCAGATAAACAATCTGATAATTTAGCAACAATGGAGAAACTGGGAGGGGTGGTGGTGAGGTAAAATTGGGTGTTGTCAGCATGCATGTGAAAACTAACGCAGCGCTTTCAGATAATTTCACATAGGGGCAGCATGCAGATAGGAGGGGAGCCAAAATAGATCCTTGAGGGACACCAGAAGTAACAGTATGGCAGCAGGATTAGAATTGCCACTGCAAATGATACTTTGGCATGATTAGATACATAAGAATGGAACCAGACAAGAGCAGTCCTGCCAGACAGTGGAGAGGCATTGGAGGAGGATAGTGGGAAATCGTGTCCAAGGTTGCATTCAGGTCAAGAAGGGCGAAGTGGATAGTTTGCCGTTGTCACAGTAACACAGTCATTTGTGACTTTGATAAGAGTTGTTTCAGTGCCCCGGCAGAGACGGAAAGTTGATTGGACGGCTTGAAACATGGAGCTCCACAAAAGACAAGCATGGTTTTGGGAGGTGACAACTCCTTCAAGGACTTCAGATGATCATGGAATAGTGAGCGGATTTAGTAGAGAGGAACAGGACCTGATGGTGCTTTATGTGGTCCTACCAGGTCTGGGGTAAGCACTAAATGCAAATAGTTGGTTGATGCATCTTTTCTTTTCCTCTCTTCCTTTCCTGATTATTTGCTGCGTGCAGTTCCAAAAACCAAGCATTGGTTGCCCTCTGGTACCTTGCCCTGATAATCATTGTTCAATGTGAGCTCTAGCATGCTCCATGACAGTGTAAATCAGGAATACAGAACTGTCTGGACTCAGCTGACATTCTCACAGTCACAGACTTTCCAGTAGTTGTCGTACTGGAGATTGTGGCTGATTTCCCCTTCCCCATCCAGGAGTCTTGGCTACACTTATCGATGACTAAGCTTTGGAACATCCTGCAATGTAAAGCTTGGATACTCACCGGCTGAACTCACTCAACCAAGGACAGACCGACATTGGTTGGTATATGTAAAATGTATTGATAACCTTACTGATAAGAGAGTATAACTGCAACATGATTCACTATCAGTTGTGTAACATTCTCTTGAATTGATTCGTTTGAGCCAGAGTCACAAAAATGCTTTTGCTTCCCTTTTCCTCTTTGTATTCACATTTGTTCCCAAATGTAGAAATATTTACAAATGAAGCCTACTTGACTTCAAACTTGTCGTCCTGGAATGTTATTATTACTTGTAATCGGTATATGTATTTGTCTATGTAGAGAACAGTATCAACCATAAATCATAATGTTTACTTGTGTAAGAAGTATTGAGGTGAGTTTACTAGATGTAGCAATGATTGATTTTTCCATCTCTCAGGCAATCTGTCTAGCATTTTGTGCACTATCAGCCTCTGGTCCTTAGCTTACATATCTTCATACCTGAAGTCAACTAATGTGACAATCTGCTCAGAAAAGCTATGTGCAATTCTTATGTGCATTCTTGTGCCCTCAGATTTGAATATCATGGCAGATGGAGTTAGAAGCAGAGATGAACACAATGAAGCATTGACCGAATAGACAAATGTTTTGTGTAGATTTGTGACAAGGAATATTCAGCCAGCACCTTTATGACATTTAGATAGTACTCACCCCTGGTCGATACTGCCTGCTGTAATATTGAGCTGTGTGCAAATCTAGAAGGTTTAATTCTAGATTTCTGCTAAATGAACTAATCTCAGGCAGAATGGCCTCAATGTTCCCATATTAAAGAGGGGGAAGGAACTCAATTAGGGTTTCAACTTCTAATCACTATCAAATAACCCCAGTTGGAAAGTCCAGCACGTGAAGATAGTGCTCGGCTGTGATCTTCTCACGGGAGGAGAACTTGTCAATCCTAACTGCTGAGGCTATATCCCAGCAAAAGTCAAAACCTTTGAAAGAAAAGGGGAGGAAGAAGATCAAAGATCTCAAATGATTTCCAAAAATAATTTCCTCAAGATTACAAATGTAATGAAGCATGGAACAACAAAAGGGTGTCCATCCTATTCCACGTGCAATTTACCCCACTGAGGACTCTCACTCACTCATCATTTTCTGAGGGAATTGAGAAGGTCTGTCTAACATTCACCATTCTCACCACCTTCATAATCAATAATGGAATCAGAAAGTGCTGAAAATACTCAGCAGGTCTGTCTGCATCTGTGGAGAGGGAAACAGAGTTAATATTTGGAGTCAAATTTGACTCCTTCAGAACTGACCAAGGTGGGAATGTGGGTGGGTTTTCATAGAATCCCGATTGTAGAGTAAGAGTCCATTCAGGGCTGCACCAATTCTCCGAAACAGCATCCCACCCAGACCCTTCCCACCACCCTATCCCATAACCCCATGCATTGCGTATTTACTATGGCTAATCCACCTGACCTACACATCTTTGGACACTATGGGGCAATTTAGTATGGCTAATCTACCTAGTCTGCACATCTTTGGACTGTGGGAGGAAACTGGAGCACCCAGAGGAAATCCACGCAGAGAATGTGCAAACACCACACAGTCACCCAAGGCCGGAATTGAACCTGGGTCCCTGGCGTTGTAAGGCAGCAGTGCTAACCACTGTGCCACCATGCCACCCCCTTTTATGCCATTAAAAGGGGGGAGGGGGTGCAAGAACAAAAGAGAAGGTCTGGGATTGGGTAGAGGGTGGCAGAAATTAAATGACAATTATGTCATGGAACAAAAGTTCAAAGGGAATGTTAACAATTGTAATAGAGACAAAGGATTTGTCCAGAGTGAGTGTAAAATCCAGAATAATGAACAGCTCTGCCTGAAAGCAAACACATAGGGCCTGATTTTACCAAAGATTCGTGCCCGTTCCGCGGTAAATTCGGGCGTCGGGCCGTTAACGCGATCTGCACCCGAATCCAAGCAGATCGCAGCTTTACCGACACCCGATTCGGGCGCGGACCGGATCCGCCCCCGAATCGGGCGGCCTGACAATTTAAATGCATTAGCATGCATTTAAATCGATTTAATGAACTGCCCACCCAACTCTACCAGGAAATCCCACTTTACCACCGCGCGGCCCAATCCGGATCCGCGCTTTTAGCGACCTGCTAAATAAAAGTCGGAAGCTGGCGCTTCCTCAGTGAGGGTTGGCGAGGAGGCAGGTGCATGGCGTCCAAAAGCTCTCCGGTACTTACGGGTGTCTTGTAGTCGCAGCCATTCCGCTGTCCCGGGTTGGTGGCGGCTCTGCGAATGTGTGGAGGGGACGGGGGGAGGATGGATCTCTGGTTTGGGGGGAGGAGGGGGGGAGGATGGATCTCTGGTTGGGGTGGGGGAGGACATAAACCATTCCAGGCACGTAAACCATTCATTATCTTTACTGTTAAAGGATAGGAATTGAAACATTTGAATGTTTTAATTCCTATCCTTTAACAGTAAAAAGCATCTCTTTTCAAAATATTGTTACACTTTGATCTAAAATATTAAACTTCTGACACTGTTTAAGTATATCCTAGATGTTCCTGGGACTAGAAATTTCTTCTAAAGAACTGTTGCTTCAGGATATATGCTACAAGTACTGGGTTTGTTATATATTTATTTTACAATATGTTGATGGGGAGACGTCTCTGTGACAACAGGAATGAACAGACACTCAAAATGATATGGATGTACTTTGTTCCGTGTGGTCGAAGATTCTCAGAAATGCACATTTTATTTTTCACTTGAGCCCTGCAAGTCGACACAATCAGCCCAAAATAACCCAAGCAGCTCACATTCATTACTGAGACAAAAGTAGACAGTTGAAATAGATGCAAGTGTAATCTTTCGACAAAAGCTTTGAGTTTAATAGCGTTATCAGATTGTTAGAACAATATTTCCTCTAACAAGAGCAGGTATAATTATTGCCAACTCTTCCATGTGTCAGAGAGCCGCTCTCTCTGCTTTTTTTTCTTTCCCGCCCGGGCGCGCTGCTTCAGATTTTTTTTCGAACTGCGCATGCGCAGTTCAGAGCTCCGATTGTTCCGGCAGCGCTAAGCCCCGCCCACTGCGTGGATCGGACCGGAGCCAGCAAAAAGCGTATGGGCGCGCTGCAAAGAGGATTCCGGGCTCGGATCTGTATTATGCCCGGATCGGCACTGAGAATCAAAATGGTAAAATCGGGCCCATAGTTTCATCAAATTTGCAGATGACAAGAAAACAATATTGGGGGCATGGTTCATGGTCTCAAATTGTTGAACTCAATGTTGAGTCCAGAGGGCTAGGAGCCCAATTGGAAGATCGTGTTGATTCTCAACCTAGCATTGAGGGTTACTGGAACCACAACAGCAAGCTGATAACCGAAATGTGAGCATGAGCAGCAAGGTGGTGAATGAACATGGCAAACAACCAGGGGAACCCTATCACTGTTCTGCGAGTGAGGGGAAGGGTTGAGAGAAAAAGTATGGGAAATGGGATTTATTTTATTTATGGATTTATTTATTTATTCGTCACAAGTAAGGCTTACATTAACACTGCAATGAAGTTACTGTGAAATTCCCCTAGTCGCCACAGTCCGGTGCCTATTCGGCTACACTGAGGGAGAATTCAGCATGGCCAATGCACCTAACCTGCACATATTTCAGAATGTGGGAGGAAACAGGAGCATCTAGAGGAGACCCAACAGGGGAGAACATGCAAACTCCACACAGTGACCCAAGCCTGGAATTGAATCTGGGTCCCTGACGCTGTGAGGCAGCAATGCTAACCATTATGCTACCATGCCATCCATCGAGTCTGAATCCGGTTGAAGGCCTGTCAATTACAAGAGGATGCTGTGGGGAAGAGGAATCCTTACAGGAGGCAGGGTATGATGAAGTGTAGTCGAGGTGGGTATGGGAATTGATGGGCTTATATCAGTATACAGCCTATCTCCAAGAATGAAGACAGTGTAGCCGAGGAAGGGAAGGATAGTCTCAGTGATGGACCTTAAGAAAGGGAGAGAAGTGTGGAAATTGGAAGCAAAGATTTTGAAGTTTTCCAGTTCTGGGTGAGAGCAGGAAACAGGCATCAATGAATATCTTCATATTCAGCCCTGATATACTATCCTCTATAAGAAGTTTAACAACACCAGGTTAAAGTCCAACAGGTTTATTTGGTAGCAAAAGCCACTTTTGCTTTTGGCCTTTGCTACCAAATAAACCTGTTGGACTTTAACCTGGTGTTGTTAAACTTCTTACTGTGTTTACCCCAGCCCAACGCCGGCATCTCCACATAAGACCATAAGACCATAAGACATAGGAGCGGAAGTAAGGCCATTCGGCCCATCGAGTCCACTCCACCATTCAATCATGGTTGATTTCAACTCCATTTACCCGCTCTCTCCCCATAGCCCTTAATTCCTCGATGAATACTATCCTCTATAGCAGGGGTCTCCAAACAACGGCCCCTGGGCCACATCTGGCCCGCAGCGGGCTAACATCTGGCCCGCAGCCAGTGGGGCGGGACGGGATTCCCACTGCCGAAAACACTCCCGCGTCCGGAACCCCGCCGCTGACTCAGGGTCTGGACGCGGGGACGGAAGCCACAGGCCGAACATTTGCTGCCGCTCCGCATGGTGTCTGATGGACCCATGGGAATCCCCGCCCTCTTTACCGGCCTATTGTCCAATCAGAGCTGCCGTCCTGTGACTGACAGTTCATTAAATGAATCAGCAATTGAGACATCTGTTATCCAATTGCCGCTCTGCATTGACTGAGTGACAGCTGCTTTATCCAATCCGTAAGCTCCATCTGTCTGAAATGAGCGAGAACAATGACAATGATGGCGGCAATTCAAACCAATTCAGTTATGGAAGGAAAAAAGAAAAGTGGACAGTGAGTGCCACTTGTTTAATGAAGAATGGGGTATAAAGTACTTCTTTGTACTTTCCCAACAAGCTTTTTTTACGCAGAAGATAACTGAAAATGAAGCTTTAACCAGGGCCAGTTACAAACTAGCTTATGTGTTGGCTAAAAGAGGAAAGCCATTCACCGATGGAGATCTCATCAAAGAGTGTATAATGGAAGCAATGGAAGAGTTATGCCCAGAAAAAGCAAATCTGTTCAAAATCATCAGTCTTGTGCCAAATGCAAATGCTCGTAGAATTGAGGATATAGGAAGCAATATATTTCATCAAATTGCAGACAAAGCAAGAAATTTTCAGTTGTATTCTCTCGCACTTGATGAATCGACTGATGTGTGTGACACATCACAACTCCTGCTATTCATCCGTGGCGCGACAGTGAATTTAATGTGACACAAGAATTAGCATCAGTGCATAGCATGCACAGCACAGTAACTGGAGAAGACATCTTCAAAGAATTGCAAAAAACTGTGTTAGAATATAACCTGGAGTGGAATAAACTGCAATGAGTGACAATTGATGGAGGAAAGAACATGTCTGGGGGTGAAGAAAGGTTTGGTTGGACAAATCACAAAAGCTTGTGAGGTTGTTGGATTCTCAAAGCCCATGTTTCTGCATTGCATTATCCATCAACAAACACTGTGCGGAAAATATGTGGATCTGTCTTGCGTTCTGAAACCTGTTGTTTCAACAGTGAATTTCAGTCGATCTCACGGGCTTAATCATTGCCAGTTCATTTATAAAACTAATTTTTTTTCTTTGGCCCCCGAAAATGTGTAAAATATACGATGTGGCCCTCGTACTGAAAGGTTTGGAGACCCCTGCCCTATAGATAACAAATCTTTTCTCCCTATTTCTATAATTTTGTGAATCAACAGCAAGTATCTGAGTGTTTTATATTTATCAATATGAGTCTAATCATGTTCCCATTCACCCTGGGAGCACCATTTTATAACTTTTTGTAATGGTAAATACAGTTCACATTTTTGTCTCAATTTTTGTTTTTGCCCCAAAAGTGATGTCAGAGTAGGTGCTATCTTTGGGCAAGACATTTGGTAATTTGGAATTAAAGATCCTGGAGCCTGTGAAAGTCCAGTTTCTAAATGGATCCTACTAATATCAAATCACTTCCTTACTTATGATATATGAAGGTCTTGGAGCAAGGTCTACAATGGACTGGGACTCAGCTATAGCTATCATCTCATTGAGAACTTGAGCTTCTCATAAAATTTCCAATTTTTCTTTATTGATTAGCTATTCAGCATTAATATTCCAGCTTCTTCAGATGAGTTTGAGGTGTAAACTTGGGAAGGCAGAAAAATTATTTTTTTTGAACAGTATTTTATTGAATTAGATCACATGAAGTTTAGGAGATGGATTTTCCAGTAGCTGTTATGGGCTGGTATATTTTATGTCACTGGCTTTGCTGATGCTGCGTTTTGTGCGCACGCGTTGTTGCATTGTTCATTTGCCACTAGCTACAGTGCTGCTGCTCTTCATGAGCAAAGGCTATGGGGACAGTTTCAAAAGATTTGGATGCAACAGCCACTGTAGATACATGGTGGTGAGGATCAGGTGCATGGAAAAAGGTTTCTGTCTTGGTTGGCTATATTCCTGAAGGTTCCATTACATGACTTTCTGCCCTGTCATTCCAGCCTGCCCCATCCTTAAAAATCATCGAATCCTACTGTGCAGAAAGAGGCCATTTGGCCCATCGAGTCTGCACCGACATTCTGACAGAGCATTTTACCCAGGCCCTGTTAATTTACTCCACTAATTCCCCTAAACTACACACCTTGGGACACTAAGGGGCAATTTATCATGGCCAATCAACCTAACCTGAACATCTTTTACTGTGGGAGGAAACCAGAGCACCCGGAAGAAACCCACACAGATACGGGGAGAATGTGCAAACTCCACACAGTCACCCAAAGCTGAAATTGAACCCAGGTCCCTAGCGCTGTGAGGCATCAGTGCTAACCACCATGCTGCCCTAATAATGTACAGTCACATAAGAACATAAAAAATAGGAACTGGAGTAGACCATAAGGCCTGTCGAACCAGCTCCGCCATTCAATATAATCTTGGCTGATGTTTGGTTTCAACTCCACTTTCCTACCTACTTCCCGTATCACTTGAATCCCTGGAAAACCTAAAATCTGTCCATCCCAGCCCTAAATACGTACAGTGATGGAGCATCCACAAATATCTGGGGTAAAGAATTCCAAATGCTCATAAGCTTTATCCTGAGACTGTGTCCTCGCTGTTCTAGATTCCTCCCCACTCCATCTGACGAAGGAGCAGCGCTCCAAAAGCTAATGGCATTTGCTACCAAATAAACCTGTTGGACTTTAACCTGGTGTTGTTAAAACTCTTACTGTGTTTACCCCAGTCCAATGTGGGCACCTCCACATCTAGATTCCTCAGCCAGCGGAAACAGTCAAGACCCTTCACAATCTTATTTCCATGAGATTACCTCTCATTGTCCCATGTGATTCTAGACCCAATTTACTCAATTTATTCAAAGGATTTAAAAAACATGTGCTGTTATTTTTCTCCAGGGTTGCTGGTGGTGGTGTCTGGCTTCTCCAATTGCTGGAGTACAGTATCCTGGAGTGGACATTCTTGGAGGGTTGATAAGAGGACAATTTGGATACGCACTACAAACCTCTCCAGAAATAAGGTTCAGTAAGACAGCAACAAAAATGTGATATCCATCCTGTTATAATTTGTAGTTGAGTTTGATAAAATAAAAGTTAATAATCTGATGAAAGAATCATCTGATTCATTTGGTGTAATCTTGTAACAATACTGAACATTGCAGAATGATTTGAGTGCATAGTGAGTGATTGTTGCTTATCAGAATGTGTCCCCACCTCCTTCTCTCTCCTGGCAGCTGACGCGTTAATCGGCGCTAGTGCCTCTGTTAAAGGGATTGACCTCCAGCTTTTTTTTAAATGAGAGTTGTCATTTTCTGTCGGCGGGCACAAACCCGAGTTTGTTCCTTTAATCCCGCCGCGTCCTTACTTCAGGGGCCGATAATCCGGGAGGGAGAGCATTGAGAGTGGAGTTGAGTTTTCATGCCAGGATCATGGCGGCTGAGTTGAGGCGGGAGACGCTACCTGCTCACTGGTCTTACGGGGTCTGCCAGGATGGTCGGATCTTTTTCATTGAGTATGTTCCGCCCGCGGGCAACTTTCAGGCAGTCTCATGGCTAGAGGAAGCGCTGGGTGATTTCAGGTTGTTTTTGGAATTGCTGTTTTATTTGTGTGTCCCTTTCTTTGTTTTGTTTCCCGCAGCGATCAAACGCAAACCACCACTTGGTTACATCCACGGACAGGCGATCCTGTCAACTCCGGCCACATGATCCGATCAGGTGGGTCGACTTTAGTAACTTTATTTTTTTAAAAGCCGGCAGTTCCTGTTTATTAATTGATGTTGTCTGTAATTGAGAGGGACGCGGAGGTTCAAAGTTTCAGCCTCTAACTGGGGGTTTTCTCTCTTTATCACCCACCCACTATCCCTCTGACTCCAGATCTACCTCGGGGATGGGAGGAAGGTTTCACTGAAGAAGGAGCCAGCTACTTCATCAAGTGAGTTCTGCTGGGTGTTTTATTTTTTATTTGACTGAACTTGTAACAACTGAGCAGGTGAATCCCTGCCATCCACCTGCTGGGTGGATTTGCTTGCTCATTTTTTGTTTGAAGAAAACTGGTCTTTTATTGAATGTTTCAGTTGAAAGTACAAAGGTTAATCAAGAGGCGGAATTTTACTACCATTGGGTGTTTTGTGGCTGCTGCAAATATTTAAAGATTGCTGAGGCGATCATATGATTGTGGAATGTGAGCAACAGGTAGTCACGTGAAGTTTTACAACCTGTGAGGTTGATAGTTTTGGGTTGAGGCTGCTTTATAAAAAAACCTTTCTTTTACTTGTAGCGTTTGCTGGTATCATTTTAAGAAGAAAACGTGTGTGTAAAATGCAGCACCCGAGTGAAAAGGAAAGCAGAGAGACATTCTCCCTCCTGTTCCAAAGTCATTCAGACTGTTGTATTGGTCGGTTTGGTGAAACTGCAAAAGAAAATAATGCAGTGTGCAAACTCACAGCACAGCTCCGCGTCTCTGAGACTTATGAATGGGGGGTTGGTATGGTGGGCACAAGGGGGAAATTATGAATTGTGTAGACTGCCACTAGTTATGCAGGAGGTGTTAATGTCCACTTTGTCATTTCACCAATACAGCGTTGTAATGACAATATGTATACTTCTTTCTACATTGCAATTTGTATGGTTGTTATGGCGACAGGCAATCCCTTGCAGTGAATTACTCAGTGAATAATTCAAACCGAAACTGCTCTCTTTTCCACTCTGCAGTTCCCCCCCCCCCCCCCCTTTTTTAAAAGGAGCACAAGTGCTTGTTTTTAGAAATATGTTACTGGAACTCTTGTGTGAAATGGTGCCTCGTTTTTAAAAAAAAATCTGCATGCGTGAAGCCTAAATGTGAATTATGAGATGGTTTCTCAGATGAGAGGTGTCTTCTGCTATCGTATAACCTACTGGAGTATTTACATCTCTCATTTGAAGCACAAATTAGATTTTGTTCTGCATCTCATTATTAGCTATCCAACAGTTTCCTAATGTTCAAAAAAGGCTGTGCTTAAAAAGCACCTAAAAACCATTGGTGATTTATCTGACAATGTAGATGTAAAATTTGTGTTCTAAGCAGGATGTTGGTGTTGTAGCTACTAGTTTTCTTCATTGTCCAGTAAACTACCAGGTTCTTGGTAGTTATTGTTTAACTGCTGATTATTTAGGCAATAAAACCAAATGCTGGAAAATCTCAGCAGGTCTGGCAGCGTCTGTGGAGAGAAAAGCAGAGTTAATGTTTTGAGTCTGTATGATGCTTTTCCAGAGTTGCTGGAGAGACGTCAAGTGTTAACATCTGGCGGCGCATGGCACCTAGTGTGGAGCTCCGGGTACAGTGAGAATAGCAGTCCAGGAGTGTTTTGTCCTGGAGTTTCTTGTAACCCTGGGTGGATTCAGAACATGAGGGATGGAAACTCGGAGACAATTGCTGAGAAAGGAAATGTGGCTGTGGAAGCAAGTTTTGTTAAGTGCATGTGGCTTCATATGTCGTAACTCACTGGATGGTGCATATGTCTGCATGGGTTTCCTCCCATGGTCCAAAGATGTGTGGGTTAGGTGGATTGACCATGCTAAATCGCCCCTTAGTGTCAGGGGGACTAGCAAGGGTAAATGCATGGGGTTTTGGGGATAGGGCCTGGGTGGGATTGTGGTTGGTGCAGACTCGATGGGCCGAATGGTGGCCTCCTGCATTGTAGAGATTCTATGATTCTTCTGTGTCCTTGTGACAGGCTCCAAAGATGTGGTGTTATTATTTCAGTTTTGAATGGCATGGATTAGTAAAGGGCTTAAGTTTGATAGCAAGGCAATTGTTACTGACTGCAAGAATTTAATATGAACAAACGCCATTAAATTCTTCAGCAGCATTGGTTTAGTTAAGTTCCAAATATTACGTTAAGTCTCTACTTGTTGGGCTGCAGGTAGTACCTATAAACAAGAAAAGTAGATTTATATCTGATAACCATCAGAACTATTTAATTCAAAGCATGATAAATATCTGTAATGATGCACCTTTTTTTTGAAGGTGTTCAAAGAAAGGCCATGTAGATATTTGGTTAGAATTCCAGAAGGATGTGCTTCAGTAGGACAAATGCTCTTTTCCCATCAACTTTCCTTTTTGTTGTAAGCATTTGACTGTGTAAATCACAAAGACCTATGGAGTGTGCTGCTGAAATTTGACTGCCTACAGAAATGTATCACTGTCCTCCACCTACTTCAAGGCAGCTTGGTGGCAATGACGAATTGTTGCTGTATATGTCTGCCTTTGTTGAGAGGAGGCTCCCAAGATCAGGGAAATTGTCCATGTTTTCCAGGATCTTGCTATTGATCGTAATTGACAGGAGGAAGTGTTTTGCTGTGAGGACTGGTTAGAAGACTTAGTTTTCCAAGTGTTAGTGAAAGGCTTATTTTTGTATATGCCTCCGAGAGGAATTGACCATGACCTGGAGCTCAGTTTCTGAGTGAACACACTCGCATGCACTATTTGCATACTGGAGCTCTGTGACTGAGGTTAGAGTGGTGTTGGTTTTAGCTCAGCTTTGACCAATTGAGGAAAAGAATATTTGGAGTTGGGCTCTCAAACTCGAGGTTAAGGTCAAGGTTTACCAGGCAGTATTGATTCTATGCTTCAGAGACTTGGACAATTTACTGCAGTACCTCCAAACTACTGGAGACTAAATGGCACAAGATCCTCCAAATCCAGTGGCAAGAAAGGTGGTCCAACAGTAGCATCCTCTCCCAAACTTCAATGCTGGAAAAGTTGGTGCTAATCTCCAGCTCTGCTGGGTGGGCATGTTGTGAGCGTACCTGACTCCCGAAGCAACTGCTCTTCTTGGAACTCAGTCATGGTAGAAGCCTCCCAGACTCCAAGAATGGCAGAAACTCTTTTGGGCTGTTCTCAAAACATAATTGAAGAGATCAAACATCTCTGACTCATGAGAGTCACTGGTTGTGACCAACCAAAATGAAGAAGACTCATTTGGGAAAGTACTGGGCACATTGAGGGACTTCGTCAAGAACATGCAGAGGTGAAGACAAGGTGTCATAGAATGTGCACAAACCTCCAAATAACCCATCTACCCAAACCTTCAAGCACTACCTGCTCCACATGCGGCACAGTCTGCAGTTCATGCATAGGACTTATCAGCCATCTTTGAACCCATCAAACTGGAGTAGAAGCAAGTTATCTTCTATTGAGGCACTGCCCAAGTGAAAGAAGACCTCTGGTTAATTTGGTAATCTTGTGGCTGGTTCAAAGTGCAGATGCTGAAATTAACATGCCAGTTTTTTTTTGTGGTTCTTGTACCAACTGAATAGAGACACACTGAAATGTTTATTTTTGAGCAGACAACCAGCTTGTCCCTCTATGCTGTCCACTGAAATGGTTTTTTCTGCCTCTGTGTGCCCCTCTCAGATTGCATTATGGGTGGCACAAGCTGCACTGGCTCCTGTTTGTTTTTAAATGACGACAAGCATTGATGGGTAGCTAAAATCCTTCAAACGCTTGAGGCAGGAGCAGGCTTTTAACCCAGGTTATGAATGTACATGATCAATTGATAGCAAACAAAGTGGAGGAGAGTGTGAGGCAGGTCAGGATTCCTGGGGGAATAAATCTACAGTCTTCCGGCAAGGGCTGAATGAACCAGGCCTTTGCATGCAATTAGATGCATCATGGATTTGCGAGTATACCTGACCATAGGGACATAGATAACATGATCCTCCTGTCTCTTGTGGCCAAGGGTTAGGTCACTTGCTGGCCTGGCTGTTTCTAACTCTGTCTGAGAGTGAGGTTTATTTGATTCTCTGGCAATGGCTCCAGTTAATTATGCCTTGACAATCCATGCCTTCCTCATCCCCCATCAATTGGTGCATATCCTTGATCTGGGCTAACTGTTTGTCCCCAGTGTCGTAGGATTGGAGAATTCCGGCTGTCAGTTAATGATACATTTGGTGTCCTATATTACCTGTAACCCACCACCTATCAGAAATTCCATTATCTAGATGAGTTAGCCAGAATCAACAAGGTTATTGAAATAATTGCCACATGAGCAGCGTGACTGAGTGGGAGTAAGAAAATTATCCATTTGCCCAAAAAGTGGACAGTTTGGAACAAATGTTTTCTTTAGGTCACTTTTTAGTCCTCTCTCTCATGCAACTGTTTGAATATTGGGTATAGCTGCAGCTCGGGTTCATTGCCCCCTTCACTTTCACTAAATGCTTTTTGCATGATGTGTCAGGTTAGAGTTTCCATTTCTACAGGCAAAACGTATTGAATTGGAACACGTGATTCTAAATTATCAATAAAACATCCTGTTATCCAACACAGCACAGAGAGGTTTTAAACTATTCGGATGACAAGGGCCTTGGCTGCAAGGTTTTTATGCAAGTATGTTTTCTTTTGAGTTTTGCAAATGGGCATGGTGGCGCAGTGGTTAACACCAGGGATCTGGGTTCAATTCCTGGCTTGGGTCACTGTCTGTGGAGTTTGCATGTTCTCTCTGTGTCTGCATGGGTTTCCTCCCACAGTCCAAAAGATGTGCAGGTTAGGTGAATTGACCATGCTAAATTTTTCCCCCGTGTACCTGAACAGACGTCAGAATGTGGCAACGAGGGGATTTTCACAGTAACTTCATTGCAGCGTGAATATAAGCCTACTTGTGACACTAATAAATAAACTGTTACTTTATTCAGATTTGAATTGATTCTGAAAGCTGTCATATATATTCATGATTTTACAATTAATTTTAATTCTTTATAATTTGTAGAATGTACCAGATATAAAGATTTGTGCTGATTTTTAGATTTTGATTGTGACAGATCTGTGTTTTATTCAATCTGTGAATTTAGGCTTGGGCAGGAACTTGTTTTTGTTAAAGTAATTCCACCTCATTTTGATATTTTCCTGCCTTAAGTGTCATATTAGGTAGTATGATAGCATTGTAAAACCCTCCACTTACTCTCTATATATTTTTCTCCTTTTTCTGATAGAAAGGAATGGCCATTCTTTGCAAATAAGTATTTTTTCTTCAGCCATTTTCCCTAATGTTGGGGATCAAAAGATGCATTCATTCCCAGGCTTCACCTAGTCACTTATACAAGTATTGCTCCTATCTTTTGTCACTCTTTTCCTGTTGCTCCACATACACACAGACATCCGGATGTGTATCTCCTACAAACATCTCGATGTGTTTTTCCTAACTTTTCTTATCCACCCAAATGTTCTATTCTCTCCCTCTTGATGCTTGAAAATCATATCCATATCATCACTATAGGAAAGGAGTAAACTACTTACCTTCTGTGCTAGTTCTGCCATTCATTAAGATCATTGCTGATCCGCAACCTCTTTCCATATACCTTAATATTTTTGGTCAATGATTCATTCATCTCAGTTTTTAAATTAATTGAGCTACAATCAACTGCTATTTGCAGGAAACACTTCCAAACTTGTGCAACCTTTTTTGTGAAGAAGCATGTCCTAATTTTACCAGAAAATTCTGGTTGTATTTTTTTAGATTATATCTTAGTCTCAGACTACACAGCTAGTGGAAATGGTTTCACCCAATCTACCCTAATCTGTGTTCCCCTGAAACATCTTCTGAACACTTTTTTAGCAAATCATCCCATAACCTTCTAAATTCCAGAATGCAATCCTAATTAGTTTAATTTCTCATTGTCGCTTAACCCCCTTCAACTCCAGATATTGTTTTACTAAAGCTACACTGCACTCCCAACAAGGCCAACATATCAAATTGTGAGTGTAAGCTCATGTTTCATAGCTCTGTGTGTCAGAACTTCAGAGTAGTACCTACTATGCCTCCTAGACAATATCTTGCAGAAATTAATTTCTCCCTGCAATACATTCCCTCCTTTATTGCTAATCTGAAGCCAAGCAACTGTACCCTAAAGGATACAGTTATTGCACGTTTCTCCAGCTGTAATATACTGTGACTGTTCTGCAACTTGTATTTTGTTCCATTTTAATGTAATTTGTATTGCTAAGCTTTTGTTAACGGGGCAAACTCAGAGTACCCCAAAACATAATGGGGGAGGGGAGGAAGCCAACTAAACCCCAAGTTGTGCATGTGTTGTAACGAGTGCTCTATACATGTGATCTCTACACTATAGATCCCAGAAACAAACCAGACCTTGAATTTCAAAACCTGTTCCTTTTTTTTTGTGTGCAATTGTTTCAATAAATCTAAAGCATTGAACCAGAAGTTGGATATTGTTGAATGGTTTTTATGAAGCAGTTATATTCCGCGTGTAACTCATTATCAGATGTTTACTTGCTGTCATGGTAAACATGTAGGAAATATACTTTATTTGTATCTGTGGCTTCTTAAATATTTTTAGTTTGCTTGGGATTTTATAGGTGCAAATTGAAGATTTTATTTTCACACAGTAAAATATATATAAATGGCCTCTCCTCGGGGGATCTTTCTCTCTTGCTTCCATGTGCTTTTGGAAAATAAAAACTCTGTTTAGATTCTGATGTTTTGTGTAATGGCTTGTAAAATGGAATGAATTTTGAACATAAATGGAAACAGATAGTGAAAACAGTGTTGGGAGTGCAGCAGGAGTCTGTTTAATAATTTGAGGCATGAATGAGGCTGACAATACATGTTACATTGCATATTTTTGCACATCTTTCAGCTGTAATAGGCTGGAAAGTATACTAGAACAATCTAACAGATTGACATAAAAGGCAGTTATTCATTCAAAACCAGTAGACCTGTGTTTTTGTTTTTCCCCTCATTCCCTGTTGCTGCTGTTTGGTTCAATGGATTCGGAATTTGGTCTGGTACCTCATCCATTCTCCATCAACACGATCCCAATGTTTGGTGGAGGGGTTGCACCTCCTAGCTAAACTCAACTTGCATTTGCACCTAATGTCTAGCCAAGCAAAGTGACCAGGAATGAAACATGATTTTTTTTTTCCCCCCCTGTTCTCTTGTCTGGAATGCTGAGGCCAGTTCACATGACTATCTCAGTTGAGCCATGTTCAATCAAAGCGGATCATTATTGAGTTCATGATCTGTTTCATCAAGTGGCTCACTGAGCCCTGCAGAGTAGTAAAGTCATGAATTTGATTCCCGGTCTATGTTGCATTAGCTTACGTCGGGCACTGTGACAGTCAGGGTACTACAGCTCACTCACTCGTTCTGTTATGATGAACCAAATATGTTACATTCAAAATGGAATAATTCAGAAACAAAATGAACTTTGGAGGTGAGGAGAAACTGTCTCCTTAGATAAGGTGCTTTACGATGGTCACAGTGCTGGACTGAACATTGTAGAAAGAAAACGAAAATGAAATTTGTTGAATGTACTGAAATCACTACAGCTTGGATGCAGAACCCTTCCTTTGTCGGTGATTTAATTCCTGGCACAATTTTAAAGTTCGCTGAAGTTGGTGAAAAATCATTTCAGGAATGTGTATCCAAATGAAGTGGAAAATTAACACTCACATGGTTCTACTTGTCATGTTTAAACATTAATCCTGATTCACATGGTTGGTCTTGGTAGGTCTCATTCACCACATTGGTCTGTGATTTGGGGAAGGATTTATAATTTTGCTACATGATTATGTTGCTGCACTGATGGCTCAGTCACTAAGTGCATGTTACAGTCTTTTAATGAAACCTGCAAACTCCCAAATTCCGTACTCTATTTCAACTACCTGTGGGCACAAACCAGTGGAGTAGTTCAGCAGGACACCAGGGTGCCTGCGTAAACGCTGTGCAGGATTGCACAATCGCATATTGCCCTATTATAATAGAAACTGTTTAAGTGCCGTTTATAAAGATGTTCAGGATACAATAGATATCTGATAAGTCATCTTATCCTTTAAAGTACGTTGCTTGCTTTTCCCTCACTGATCTTTCATTTCTCCTTTCTTACATTCAGCCATGCACTATTTTTCTGTGCTGTTTGGCTTGAGTATAGCTGGAAACTGTGTTCATATATTGCAACGTATGTGATTTTGTTCTGATAAGTGAATGACATATTTATTTTCAAACACACAAATTAATTCTTGAAGGAAATATCTTTCCAGTGCTACAGAAAACAAATTATCTTTTATATAGCACCTTTTAACAAAAGTTACTTCACCAGGGTATTATAAAACAGAATGTGACACCAAGCTACAAGGAGGAATTTGGAGTTAGTTGGGGAGACTCTGGAGCTAAATATGATTGCTGGGATTCCACACCCAGCTTTGTGGGGATAGGCACCCGCGAGTACCCTACAATTTTCATGGGGTCTGGCCAGCTTTTAAAGGATTCGTGGTTCACGGCCTTTCAGAGGGATCATAAACAATTGTGTGAATGAGAGAACCTCTTGAAACGTAAGTGCAAAAGTTCTTGCTTATGCCCTTTCAATCACTCACCATGGTACCTCATACCCTCCATGCCAAGCTATTTCCATGCCCATTCACTCGCTATTCACTCGACAGAACCAATGAACCACATAGAAATGAAGATTTGTGAAAAAGCATTTTTTTAAAGAAATCATTCGTAACTTTTTTTACTTTCTTTAAAAAAACTCTTTTTACTCCAGACTTATAAAGTGACAATCATCAAGACCCTTTAAATTATCAATAGCAGGATCTGAAAGCATTCAAAACCTCTTTATTTTGTGTAAATGAACACTGTACAATTGACAGAATAAATCATAGAGTAAGACCTATGTTTTCCATGGGGTACAGCTGTTTCAAGAGACTAATGGATGTGTTTGGACTCTCAGCTAAGCCTCATTATGCATAGTTGGCTGAGAGATCAGAAATGCGACTAAAGGTAATCAAAAGCTTGGTCAAAGTGATAGGTAATTATAGAATTCCTACAGTGCAGAAGGAGGCCATTTGGCCCATTGAGTCTGTACCAACCACAATCCCACCCAGACCCTATTTCCGTAACTGCTAATCCCCCTGAAACTGGGGTTAATTTAGCATGGCCAGTCAACCTAACCCGCACATCTTTGGACTGTGGGAGCAAACCGGAGCACCCTGAGGAAACCCACGCAGATGCGGGGAGAATATGCAAACTCCACACAGACAGTGACTTGAGGCTGGAATTGAACCTGGGTCCCTGGTGCTGTGAGGCAGCAGTGCTAACTACTATGCCATGAGGGAAGTTATTCTAGAGCTTGGGCAGCTGAAGGAGTTGTCTCTAAAGGTGGAGAAGTTAAAATTGGAGATGCACAAGAGGCCAGCATTCAGGGAATCCAGATATCTGGAGGGTTGTGGGACTGGAGATGATTACACAGGATTGGAAGGGTGAGGTCACGAAGGGATTTGAAAACCAGGATGAGAATTTTAAAGTTAAGACATTTCTTGATTTGGTTGTTTAATTCATGTTCAATGGATGGTGATCGGGGCTTGATAAACCAACAGTTATAAAAAGTGAAATTTTGCCCATTGGTTTTCTCTGGGATTGTTCGGTAAATTTGGTTCTGTTGGTTTGTTCATCTCCACAGGGATCATGACCCCATCCTTTCTACAAAAAAATCAACCAGCATCTTTGCTGCTCCCTGTTGGTTTTGCATTCATTCCGCCTGATCACTCCCGCATAGAATTTTGGTTGTCATATGATTTTAAAAAAAAATACAGATGCAATGAGGACTGTGTGAAATGATTTGTAAGGATGGTACTGGAACTGTGAAACATACCTGTTAGGAAGAGATGAACGTGAATAGGCTGGTTCATTCTTTTCTCTGGAAAAGGGAAGAGGTGACCTATTAGAGGTCCTGAAAATTGTTTTGATTGAGTTGACTCGGTGAGGGTCCTCCCTCAACTAGCAAAATAAGAGCCTGTTGATTTGAGATGGTGGCCAAGACACAGAAGGAAATTGAGGAAGAAACATCTTTTCCCAGCGTGCTGAGGATATGTAACTGTTACCATGGAGTAGTTGAGGTGTTTAGCGGACACTGTTATTAAAAATAAGGGGTTGCCCATTTAAAGTGGGGATGAGGCGAAACTCTTGCACTCAGAGGTTTGTGAGTCTTTCTTGAAAAGGTGATGAGAGCAGAGCCTTGGTATATTTTTAAGGTAGAGGTAGATAGATTCTTTGTAAGCAGGGGGGTGGTAGATTATCGGGGGTGGGTAGGATGCAGATTTGTGGTTGCATGATATTAAATGGAGCAGGCTTGAGGGGCTGAATGGCCAACTGCTGCTTCTGCTTGTTCATATGTGATTCAAGGAGAGGGCTAGATAAGCATACAAGATAGAAGGGAATTGAGCATCATAGTCAGATGAGGAAGGATAGAAGAAGGCTCAAGTAGAGCATAAATGTCAGCTTGACTATTTGGGCCAACTGTGTATTTTTTTTTCATTTGCTGACCTGTACTGTACTTTCCCCAAACTTTGACAAAACATCATATTAAGTGGGATTAATTCCAAGAATGAGTCACAATATTTGTTTCTTTAAAAAAGTAATATAAACACCTAGATGTTACTGCAGTGGTCGTATCACCAGTGCACAAATTAATCCAAATTAATTTTTTCTCTTTCCTGAGGGTGCTCCGATTAATACTGCTTGGGACTTGCTGGTTAATATGCACAGTGCATTTGTTTATTTGAACCATCAGCAGAGATGACAATGGAAACATTTCTGAGATTGTTTAACTTGGTGAGTGGGACTGCAATAAAATAAACTGGGCAACACCTCTCTCCTTGCCCAATTTTGCTGCTACTGTCGCAGACTTTTCTGATCCACGCAAAAATGAATTTGAAGTCGAACCGTGTATCTGTTGGATGTGAATAATTTATTGCCCACTTTTACATAATTACCAACTACAAAATGTAGGGAACTGTGTTTTATATGCTGAACCTATTTACTACTGTGGTTACAGACCTTCATTTAAAAAAAAACAATTTCAACTTTTCAAGCTTGAATTTGTTTTGAGTATGAGGTTCTTGCATTTGTTTTCTTGGAAATAATAGGCCTATGATATTTTTAAGTATGAAATTAATGTAGAGTAGTTTGTGCTCAGCTGATGATTTCCAGCATTGTTTCCCTGGAACAAGAAAGGTCTTTACTTTTGTTGCTGAACATCAATTCTGTTGTTGGGCTTTGTCTGTTCCTTGAACACACTTTTTCTTTTTGCGATCTGAGATTCTTTGCTACTGAAATAGAATATTCTCCATAATCCAAGTCTTTGGGAAATCTTGTGAGCATTTTTTTACCAATATCTTTAGTCTACTGTGGTCTGTGACACACAGACCAAAGAGTTCACAGGTTCCATTGCATGAGTTTCCTTCTCTCTCCCTGCAGGGAGGCAGTGGAAGCATGATGACCAGACTCTGCTTCTAGACTAGATGCAAATAAATTTTGCCATCGTTCCCATTCTGATTGCTGACTAGTAACAAAAAACAAATCTCAGCAGGTCTGACAATACCTGTGAAGGGAGAACAGCTAACTTTTCGATTCTGGATGACCCTTCCTCAGAGCTGTTTCTTTCAGATTCCAGCATCCGCAGTAATTTGCTTTTATTTTGCTGCTATCTAGTGACTTTCACTGTTAGATGCATGTGTCCTGGCACAGAGCTAGGGTTGCAGCAGAGTCTGCTGCAAGGTCAGTATGCCAAGCTCGCCATCTCGCATTGCACGTGCATGAGCTACCCACATCTCCTTGGGGTTTGCAAAACTATATGCAGGAGGAATAAAGTTTGGAAGGAGAAAAAAAAGAAGAGCTTTCACTTGGTTAATGCTTCTTCGGTAATCACTTTTTTTTTCCTCATTTTTTTTTCATAGTTGTGAATGTTTCAATGTGCTAGAGGATTTGTTCCAAAAGCTTGAGGGTCCTCCATTCATATGAAGATCTAATCAGTGCTGTACAAGCATGAAGAATAGCTTTATGATGCTGTTTCCATGTGTGTGCCAGTTACATAAGCTAACCATTAGCTTGCCTCGAACAATTTCTTGGCATGAAATGAGCCTTTCTGATGTACAGAGTGAAAGAAGAAAATGTTCAAAATCAATACTTTGTGTTGCAGAAGGGCAACTTGATTGTGTTTGTCACATCAGTGTGAACTGAGCCCGTCAACTTACCTACAAATAGAGTGCTCATGCTGAATAATGGTGTCAGCGGTGCAGAGGTTTACAGCACAGAAATAAGTTATTTGGGCAGTTTTCTCTGTTCTGGCTCATTTTTACTAGTGATAGAAACCTCATTGTTCTCTAATCATCTTCCTACTTGAAATTTGTATTGATCCAGGGACCCAGGTTTGATTCTAATCTCTGGTAACTGTGTGGAGTTCGCATGTTCTGTCTATGTCCAGTGGGTTTCCTCCCACAGTCCAACGATGTGCAGGTTGCGTGGATTGGCCATGCTAAAATTGCCCCTAGCTTGAAGGTTAGGTGGAATAGCTATGGTGGAAGTACTGAGTTGTGGGGTCGGAGCTGGGGTGTGGGCCTGGGTGGGATGCTCTTTGGAGGGTTGGTGCAGATTCAATGGACCAAATGGCCTCCTCCTGCACTGTAGGGGTTCTATCATAGCAATGGTCTCTGTTTCAGTCATGCGATATGGTCAATCAATCCATGCTCTGACAAGCCTCCAGTGTAAGTACATAGAAACTAGAAGCAGGAGTAGGCCATTTGGCCCTTCGAGTCTGCTCTGCCACTCATTTTGATCATGGCTGATCATATTCAATATCCTGATTTTCCCCCCCTTCTACCGGAGCTTAACCATCACTGCTACCGCCCATTCCGAGTGGTAAGCACCCTGTTTTTAAAAAAAAAACCCAGACCCTTTGGAGGATACATAATTAGGAGTTGAGCAGGTAGACTTTAGAACCAATGGCTTTTCTTACACCTGATTCCCAACAGTGGAATTCAGAACTCTAACCCAAAATAGACGTTCTTAAAAGATGAATTTTAAATCTTCACAAGTTACCTAAAGCCTCCACTACCAGGACTAGACGATGCCTTGATGAAGCACTAGCCCAGGTTTAAAAGAAAATGAGGCAGGGAAGACTGCCCCTAGCTGTGTGTCAGATATTCCAATGTGAAGGAGAGAATGAATATATATATTTCTTTACTTCCAATTCTTCCTTCATAAGACCACATAAAAAAAATGAAATGGAATTCATTTCTTTCTCGTGTCCATGAGGCGATTATAATGAGGCGAAAAACCTCACATTTTTATAAAATATACATCCTCTCAGATACTTTCTAAAATTTTAAAGCTGGACAGTGACTGTTTAAAATGACAAAAGCTCTGTCCGGTTGGGACCTTCAAACAATAGGAGCTAATCGGCTAGTTTCAGAGGTTTGCACCTCATAATCTTCCAAGTGGGACAAACAATCTCTGGACTGCCAAAATACAAAAATAGGAATTATACAAAGGCAATCCACATTTCATAAGCTAGGCATAGCCACCGGGGTCTACTAGTGTGCCAGTACAAAGAGCCCTGCAACCTCTCTTTCAAATTCTTAATGGTTGGAACATTAACATCTCAGGAACCCAACCCAAACGAATATACAGTCTCTGTCAAAACCAAAACGGAGAGGTAGATTTCATGTGACAAACCCCTCCCTCCCCCAACAGCTGGGAGATATTGTCCTGCTGTGCTGCAAATCAGTCTGCTATCTTCCATGTAAAAGGGGCTCTGTCCAGGTTTGAATGTCTGGTCCCATCTACTCTGTTTCTATTGGAACTTCTATACTCTTGCCTACAAGACTAATTCATCTCTGCATGCCTATCTCATCATGGCCATCATCTCTACTGTATTATCCAGCATCAATTTTCAACCTGCCAGCCTGTGATCTGGATTCTGGACTCACTTTTTTTAAAAGTAAAAGTAAAGTTTATTTATTAGTGTCACAAGTAAGGCTTACATTAACACTGCAATGAAGTTACTGTGAAATTACCCTGAACATGAAACAGTCAGTCTTTACTCTCTACTCTTTGCCCTGGAAATCTTTATTTCTCTATCCCTCCTTTATTGTATGTACAGGGGCTATGTAGCGATGCTCCCTCCTACGTTTTGAATATGTGCAAATGAACCAACTCTCTAAGTTGATGCTATCTCAAGTTTGCTGAAGTTATTAATAGAAAATTGGATCACGCCAAAGTCGAGGGGTTGGGAAATCCACCACTGCTTATAAAGTGGGAAATCAAAATCAAATCACCTTTCTGTTCATAGACAGTTGGGGATGGGGGCGGTGGTCAGGGAAGAGGAGAAACCAATAGGACAAATCCTCCAGTCTCCAGATTGTTGGAGACTAGACATACAGAAGTTTCAACTTCTTCTAATGGACAATTCCCCCATTCCCTTGGACCCTCTGTGAATGTCTTCAACTTTGAGTTATTGCTCGAGACTTTGGACAGTTCCAATATAGTTACCTGGATAGGAGCCCAGGAAGTACTAAGACAAATTAAAACCTAGTCTAACTCTTGGGTAACTACACAACTGACACTCCATCACCTCCCCAACAACCATACTGATTCAACCAACCAACTATCCCTCTGTGCACTCCCCACCTAATTACCCTCCTGACCCTATAACCAACACCCCCCCCCCCCCCCCCCCCCCCCAACACCATCCAACCATACCCAACTACCCTCCCAACAAGCTGGCTATCCCTGACCTGATTATTCCCTCCCCAGCCCAACTACCCCCACCCACTTGCACACCTAATCCCCCATACACTCACCCAACTCTCCATTCACCCACTAACTCATTCACTAACATTCAAACTGAACATATAAACTTACAATACAGCAACCAGGGCTGTAAAAAGGGACATCTCCTGTCTTCCCAGCTCTACTCCATTCTGACAGGACTCCCTGGGGAATGCTGTGCTGTGGATTTCTTTAAAAGCCAACTTCCGAAGACCTCTGGAGAAACACACAACAGCTTTGAGTCGGGGAAATTTACAAGGGCAATGACAATCTGATGACCATCGTCGTTGCTCAGAAAACCCAAGCCAATATACCTCAAAAAAAATAAAAGCATTTCAACAAAATTTAGAATATGGTTTGGCCCAAGGAAGAACTGATTCATCTTTGGCGAGTATTTGGATCCAGATTTAGGAGTTTTTTGAAGGATGTATTAATGCAGAGATATTGCGAGTTAACTTTTTAGAAGTAATGTTGTGTTGTTTGAGAACATTGTGGACTGTCTCAGCTGCTGTGGCAGAATTTCTCACAGCTGTAAAAGCATGAGCAGAGTTTTCAGAGCAGGTTGTTGGAGGTGGATTATCCTACAGCTTCAGTGAGATGGAAGCTCTTGATGGAACCATTTATTTTTTCAGCTTTGTAATTACAAAGCATCAAACAGGCTTCAAGGAACAGCTGCATTATTGTAATAACGTGAACACAGTATAGCAAAGATATGTGCTACTGAGTATCCTCTTCCCTAGTTAAAAGAAAATGACTGCTAACTTCATCCAGGGCCATCATTTTAAGGTGCATGACTCCAAGTTGCTGCTGTTAGGTCCTCAGAATCCAGCACATGGTTGATAAATTTATGACTACCCTCAATAGTGTACCCGCTAGGTCTTGATGGAAGCAAGTCCCACTTATGGGTCCAAGTCTGGGTTGGGGCAATCCAAAAACAAAAGTTTCTTGTGAAGTGGTTCGAAGCAGTCCCTCGATTTCCGATTACATTTATTAGTGACTGTCTTGTATTTATGGCTTCTAGCTTCACACTTCCCGCGAGTAAAATATTTTTTCTATTTCTACCCTATCAACTTTTCAATCTTCTCACAACCAGGAACTCCTTCCTTCCCATCATCTATCCACCTTCCACCCAACCCTGATCAGAGTCAGCATTCAAAAGATATGGAGCACTAAGAGCAGATTAATTTAATCTTTTTAATTATTTAATTACAGAGACAATCTGTTAAATTAAGGTTGCTGTGATTATTGGCAGCAAAGCTCTTGTATATTAAGCAATTTATTTGGTTAATTCTTCCTGGTTTCCATACAGAAGATCCATTTGATGTTTCTTGTTTTTTGCCCGAAGAATAGTCATTTAAAAAAGTTTACAATAGAGTTTAATTGCTGAAGGAGAGTCGTCATTTCCTGGGATGGGGTAAGTGATGAGACTTTTCTCCCAACACATGACTCTGCTTTGATGACCCCCCACCCCCCCCCTTCCAGGTTGAATAGCATAGCTTGTCAAGACACAGTTAAATAATCCTTTTACCCGGTTGAGGTACCAGAGGGCTGCTAATCAGAGGTCAGAGGTAATAGCGGATGTGTTAGTGGTTATTTATCAAAATCCGTTGGATTCTGGAGTAGTGCCGGCAGATTGGAAAACGGCTAATGTTACGCTGCTGTTTTAAAAAAGGAAGTAGACAAAAGGCGGGTAACTACAGGCTGGTTTGCTTAACGTCTGTAGTTGGGAAAATGCTGGAATCCATCATTGAAGAAGAAATAGCAGGCCATCTGGATAAGAATGGTTCGATTAAGCAGACGCAGCATGGATTCATGAGGGGAAAGTCATGCTTGACGAACTTGTTGGATTTTTATGAAGATGTGACTAGTGCGGTTGACGGAGGGGAACCGGTGGATACGGTGTTTTTGGATTTCCAAAAGGCGTTTGATAAGGTGCCTTTGAAGAAGATTGGGTCACACGGAGTTGGGGGTAGGGTGTTAGCGTGGATTGGGGATTGGCTATCCGACAGGAAGCAGGGAGTCGGAATAAATGGGTGCTTTTCTGGTTGGCGGATGGTAACTAGTGGCGTGTCGCAGGGGCCTCAACTATTTACCATTTATATAGACGATCTGGAGGAGGAGACTGAGTGTAGGGTAACAAAGTTTGCAGACGACACAAAGATAAGTGGAAAAGTGAATCGTGTGGAGGGCGTAGAAGGTCTGCAGAGAGATTTAGACAGGCTGAGTGAGTGGGTGAGGATCTGGCAGATGGAGTATAACGTTGGCAAATGCGAGGTTATTCACTTTGGAGGAAATAATAGCAAATTGGATTATTATCTAAATGGAAAAAAATTACAACATGCTGCTGTGCAGAGGGACCTGGGGGTCCTTGTGCATGAGACGCAAAAACCCAGTCTGCAGGTGCAACAGATGATCAAGAAGGCAAATGGGATGTTGGCCTATATCGCAAGGGGGATAGAATATAAAAGCAGAGATGTCTTGCTGCATCTGTACAGGGCATTGGTGAGGCCGCAACTGGAATACTGTGTGCAGTATTGGTCCCCTTATTTGCGGAAGGATATATTGGCCTTGGAGGGAGTGCAGAGAAGGTTCACCAGGTTGATACCAGAGATGAGGGGTATTGATTATGAGGAGAGACTGAGCAGATTGGGTTTGTACTCGTTGGAATTTAGAAGGCTGAGGGGGGATCTTGTAGAGACCTATAAGATAATGAAGGGGCTGGATAGGGTAGAGGTGGAGAGATTCTTTCCACTTCGAAAGGAAGCTAGAACTAGAGGGCACAGCCTCAAAATAAAGGGGGGTCAGTTTAGGACAGAGTTGAGGAGGAACTTCATCTCTCAGAGGGTGGGGAATCTCTGGAATTCTCTGCCCACTGAAGTGGTGGAGGCTACCTCGTTGAATATTTTAAAATCGTGGATAGATGGATTCCTGATCGGTAAGGGAATTAGGGGTTATGGGGATCAGGCGGGTAAGTGGAACTGATCCACTTCAGATCAGCCATGATCTTATTGAATGGCGGGGCAGGCTCGAGGGGCTAGATGGCCTACTCCTGCTATTTCTTATGTTCTTGTGTTCTTAATCGCCTTCACAATGTAGCCTAGCAAGGAAGTGCATCTACCGGCACATTTTCACCTGTAGGTCTACATCTATGCTGTCACAGTAGAAGCAGTGCCCAAGAGTTTGTACACTGATCTGTTTTGTTAATTTTGTTTTGTAAATGATTAAAATTTACAAAAGTTTCCTGAAGTGTCCATTATGGATGGATCTTGGGGCAGTCCTGAAATGGAAAGCTGTGGGCATGTAAAAGAGTGAACAATATAGAAAAAATTGAATTCAGAACATTGTCTGCGTGAAGACTGATCAAAATATGGAGTGAATTCCTTGATAGGATGATGGAGGCAAACATGAGCTATTCAAATTGGCTCAAGCGATGGGAGGTCAGGGTGGGAAACTGTGATATATCCCAAATTGATAAATGGATCGAATGCTGTCCCGAATCTTTGTGACTTCCAAGTGCTACAGTCCTCTTTGTGCAGCTTGCTATGGAATACTTTGGATACTGTTGTTGGAATAGTGCAGAAAGTTGAGAGGGGTAATGCATGTGTTTTCCCCACATCTGTCCTTGAGATTGATGAAGCTATTGGGGTTGCAGAATCTGGCTTTTCTTTATGTTGTAGTATTTCTTGTGCAAGATTAACATGCTACAGCTGTAGGTGGTAAACCGAAATAGAAGTGTTATGTCTCCTCGGATTTCATTAGATGTAATTACAAAAATCTGGGTTACTGAAAGTTACATCTTTGAAAGAAAAGAATCCCATTTCTATTGCATCTTTCATGACCACCGGATATCTGAAAGCACTGTATAGCTGGCAGCTGCATTTCCTACTTTTACAACAATTTGTGCGCACAGTTTCCACAGGCAGCAATGTAGTAATGACCAGATAATCAGTTTTTGTGTTGATTTGCAGGATAAATAACAGCTAGGTCATTCGTGATAACTTCGCTGCTCTTCTGTGAAATCGTGCCATGGGATCTTTTACAGCCAGCAGAGAGGGCAGAAGGAGCCTTGGTTTGATGTTTCATCCAAAAGATGTGGAGATGCTGGCGTTGGACTGGGATGGGCACAGTAAGAAGTTTCACAACGCCAGGTTAAATTCCAACAGGTTTATTTGGAATCATGAAGGAGCAGTGCTCCGAAAGCTTGTGATTCCAAATAAACCTGTTGGACTTTAACCTGGAGTTGTGAAACTTCTTCCTCATCCAAAAGATGCCACCTGCAGTGGGCAGCATTCCCACAGTACCACACTGAATGAAGCAAAAGCCTCTGGATTTTTGTGCTCCAGTCTTAAAAGGTGGGATTTGACCCCAGAACCCCAGTTTGATAAGTGAATAGTGGAATTATTCAGTCAAGGTATTCATTGACCAGTTAATTGTCAGGTGCGGGAGGGGAAAAAACCTGAAAGATGTTGCATGATTTTGTTAGAGATCATTGAAATGTTTAGTGTGTTTCAGTGAGCTGTGTGTCACGGACGTATTGAACAGAAAATCCAATTGGGACTGTTGTTCCAGATTGCTAAACAGCAGCTTTCTGTTCCCCAGCCCACCCTCCCAAATCTGGAAAAGCTGTGGCTATTGGATAAGGATCAATACAGCTCAGTTGAAATGAAGATTTTTTCCAATGGCTCACTGAATCATCAGCTCTAGCCTGTGAAGAATAATTTATTCGACAAGATACTGGGAAGTGCCTGTTTCCTGTGGGATCCAAACCAAAACTTCTATCATGGAGTCAATATCTTCAGGAGAAAAGAAAGAAGGACTTGCATATATATGGTGTTTTTTTGACAATCACTGGATGTCCTAAAGCGTCTTTCTGCCAGTGAAATACTTTAAGTGTAATCATTGTTATAATCTAATACATTCTGGCTGTTGACACGGGGCGGCACGGTGACACAGTGGTTAGCACTGCTTCCTCACAGGTACCTGGGCTTGATTCCTGGCTTGGGTCACTATCTATGTGGAGTTTGCACATTCTCCCTGTGTCTGCATGGGTTTCCTCCGGGTGCTCTGGTTTCCTTCCACAGTCCAAAGATATGTAGGTTAGGTGGATTGGCCACGCTAAATTGCCCCTTAGTGTTAGGGGGACTAGCTAGGATAAATACATGGGGTTATGGGGACAGGGCCTGGGTGGCATTGTGGTCGGTGCAGACCCGATGGGCCAAATGGCCTCCTTCTGCATTGTAGGATTCATAGAAACCCTACAGTGCAGAAAGAGGCCATTTGTCCCATCGAGTCTGCACCGACCACAATCCCACCCTAGCCCTACCCCCATATCCCTACATATTTACCCGCCAATCCCTCTAACCTACGCATTTCAGGACTCTAAGGGGCAATTTTTAGCACGGCCAATCAACCTAACCCGCACATCTTTGGACTGTGGGAGGAAACCGGAGCACCTGGAGGAAACCCACGCAGACACGAAGAGAATGTGCAAACTCCACGCAGACAGTGACCCAAGCCGGGAATCGAACCCAGATCCCTGGAGCTGTGAAGCAGCAGTGCTAACCACTGAGCTACTGTGCCGCCCCTAAGTCTGTGATTCTATTGTATGATTTGAGCTTAACGAACACTCAGCAGTGAAATAATGACCAGAAACATTTTTTGTGGTGGTGTTTGGGATAAATGTAGTCAGGACTTCCGGAATAACTCCCTGCTGTTCTTCGAAACTGAGCCCATCGGCTCACTCAGTTTGACATCTGATCTGAAAGACTGCACCTCCGACAAGTGTAGCATTCCCTTAGTACTGCACTGAGTGTCGACCTTGATTTTTCTGTTTGAGCCTGGACTTGAATCTGGAACTTTGTGATTCAGAGAGTGCTGTGAAAAGTAGGGAAGGAATGTAAAAGAATTGGTGACCTAGGTTATGTACATTAATGTTCTACTGTTAGCTTCAGATTGAGTGTTTTAAATATTCTAATGAAGTAGGAATCTGAATTTATACAATCGTGCTAAACTCTTACAAATGACTGGTTAGACCTCAGTTGGTGTACTGTGTACAATCCTGGGCACCGCACTATGGGAAGGATGTCAAGTTTTTGTAGAGGTTAACAGATTTACCAGGTTGGTAGCAAGGGTCAGGAACTTCATTTCTGTGGAGCGTTTAAGGAATTTGGGGATTGGTCCAGGAGAAAAAGACAGGTTAAGGGGAAATCTAATGAACCCATTGATGATTGCGGGATTTTGATTGAGCAGGTAGAGAGAATGTTTCCTCTGGCAAACATATCAGTCACCAAGAGGATGAGGATTTAAAATAATTGACAAAGTACTAGAGGGGAAACACTTGCGCTCAACATTAAGATCGGAAATGGGGTAGTGGAGTTGGATTTCATTGGAACTTCCATCGGCATGTACTGAAAGACTAATTTGTACGGTTGTGGGGGAGAAGTTGGGGTATGGGTCTGAATTGACAGTTCTTTCAAAGAGGCACAATGGCAGCTTCCTTTGCTGCAAGATTCCATGATTTTTATCTTAAATGAAGCACCTTGGCATGGTTCTATTAAAGTAAGAACAGAATGTGACAGATAGCACATGAGTCATTATGAACGGCAGGGAAGCATATTTGTTGAGCTATTTAAAGATTCTGGGAGAAAACAACGTAAAGAGTCAGCATCACACAGCAGGTGTTTTACATATACCCAAGATTTGGATTTCTTCTGTTTTAGAATTATCATTTTACAGACAATTGGGGCAGTCTGGAAAGAAAGATACATTACAGCAGAATGAATTTCAACCCAGCTTCTTTGTGAATATGTCCTCTGCACATTAGAATGGGTCAACATTTCAGTCAGAATGAGGAAGGAAGATCCAAAGTGAATGGCACTGCATTTTGAGAATTTAAACTTCTCAACTATCAAAGTTTAATTTGTGTAATATTCTGACCTTTTTATAACCTCTGACACTTTTTTTCCATCGAAATATTTTTGTTCTCTTTCATAGAATTCCTTTGGTGCAGGCCATTCAGCTCATGGAGTCTGCACCAACTCTCCGTCAGAGCATCCCTGCCAGACAATAACTTTGCAACCCCATGTATTTACCCTGCTAATCCTCCTAACCTACCCATTTTGGGATACTAAGAGGCAATTTAGCATGGCCAATCACCTAACCTGCACATCTTTGGAGTGTAGGATGAAACCGGAGCACCTGGAGCAAACCCACGCAGACACTGGGAGAACGTGTAGACTCCATTCAGACAGTGACCCCAAGGCTGAATAGATACCGGGTCCCTGACGCTGTGAAGCATCAGTGCTAACCACTGTGCCACCATGCTGCCCATCTTTGTAAACTCCTAAAGTAGATTCTGCCCATTGGATATGAATTTTGTACGTGAATGTATGATTGTAAACATTCTTGGTTAAGCTTGATCTGCAATTTCAAATGTGTGTATGAAGGCAAGTTTCACACTTCATGTGGGCATAATATAAGTTTTGTAATATTTCTAATGGATGGTCAGGATAATCCACAGTATGCCCATAGCATTATGTTTTTCATGTTTTTCAAAATACTTCCAAGCTTTGTGCTGCACTCCCCAACTGCCTTTGTTTCAGACGAGACATTAAAACAATGCCCTGCCTCTTCAAGTCTAAAACATACCATTGCACTTTTGGAAGAAAGGCTGGAAGTTCTGATGTCCAGGTCACCAATAACCGATGTCAACAAAAATAAATTTATTGCTTGAAAAAAAAAAGGACAGGAACATGCTATTGAAGCTTTTCATCTTGCACTCATCAGGACAGCTCACATGAAAATATCACAGTAAAAGAAACAACAATTTTGTACTACATGCGAAGAGAGTATGGATTGATTGACAAGTGACTCTGGTAGGGAGTTGGCGTGGGGAATGTAGCAGGAAATGGTTAACTGCCAAGCTTTTTGCTCAAAATTCAGAGCAGGTAAGTTGACTCTGATTAGATAAGGCGTTGCTATGGAGTAAGCACTAGTGATTGGCTGTCCCCCAAGCTTTTTGCTTAATTTTTGTCCTTTGCAGACAGAAGGAGAATGCACAAGCGCTTGCCTTTTTTTCAACTACAGCTTCAAGGACAGCCATTCCCTGGTTTGTTCTCCAGAGCAATACCTTGTCCAACCAGTGTTCATCTGCCCACTTTGAATTTTGAACAAAAAACTTGGCAGTTAACTGTTTCCTGTTGCTTTCCCCTAGGCAGCACGTCTACCAATCGGAGTCCACTTGCCAACCAATTAGTACTCTCTTGTAGTATAAATTGTTGTTTCCTTTACTGTTGGTATATTCTTGCATATCGTCCTAATGACAGCAAGGTGAACACGTTCATTAACAAGTCTCTTTATTTTTCCACAATGCTTCAATTCTATACTAATTGATTTCTCAAACTTTAAAGATTATTTATTAGTGTCACAAGTAGGCTTACATTAACATTCAATGAAGTTACTGTGAAAATGCTGTGAAGTAGCAGTGCTAACCACTGTGCCGCCATGCTGCCCACTTTGCTGCTTTCTGTGGGATCAATGCTATGTGGAATTTGACTGTTGTATTTACCTATTTTAAAAAGTAATGATGCTTTTTGGCATATTCTTGGGACATACCAGACCATACTATGTACACAGTATATGCAAATTCAGTCTCTCGTTAGATGCAAACACGTTTTGCTGGATAAAATACTTCTTGGGCATGGCCTGGTTTGTAAGTGGGCAATGAACCAGGTTTATTTGACAGCTGGAAGCACATTGATTATTCCTGAAAACAGTTGCCACACATTTAGTTACAAGTCAAAGCAGTCACAATCTGAGTGACATTCCTATTTTATATTCAGTGCAATTGTCTTTTCCATTTTTTTTTTTAAAAAGCTAAAAAAAGCTAAAAACCACATACTGAACATTTGAAACTAAAGCAGACAATGTTCAACACTGAATTGGGCAGCAATTGTCGAGGAAACAGTCCTCGTGAATTAGTGGGCTCATCAGATTTCTTCTTGTGTTGAAGTTCTTAACGTAACCTTTCCTATGAACTGAACTTGTATCATTGCATGTACAGGAGGTGATCTGCGGGGGATCTGATGTCTGTGGAGGGTCAGCACAGAGGGCAGTCGGCGGCGGTTTGGGGGGGGGGGGGGATGCTAGTCAAGCCTGGGAGGGAATCGGGGCACCTGTGCAATGGCGCTCCAATCGCTCAGCAGCTGGCTTCCCTGGTGAACCAATGATTTTAGATTCTTGAAGCTTTTACTGTCCATTTTTTATATTATCTGCTAGTTTACTCTCTCAGTTTATCTTCTCCCTCTTTTTATTATATTTTTAGCCATCTTTGGTAGGTTATAAAACTTTCCCAATCCTCTGACCGCTAATTGTTGCCACATTGTATTTTTTCCTTTCAGTTTAATACTATAATCCTTTTGGTGAACTGTGGTTGATTTATCAACCCCCGAGAATCCTTCTCCCTTACTGAGAAACATCTTTGTTTTGAGTCAGAACGAAATTCCTGGTAAGAATAGAGATGATTGGGTACGCATCAAGCACACCTCGTACCTACACTGCTGAAAGTGACTGGGATTGATTTTAAACACTATTTTTGTGTAATGGTCCTTCACGCCGTGCAATTTGCTGAAGGAATCACAATGCAAATCATAAGTTGCGGCAGTTTCAGCCATGAATTCCATTTAGTGCAGATCCAAATATGTTTTTAAATAGTCTTTTTAAGCAAATGTTGCTTGCTGTAAATTCCTGCCTCCTGTTTCCCAATCCTCATATAATTCAAAGGCAAGAGATTCTTAATAAGACTAAACATTGGTTTGATACACCATAATAGATCCACTCTGAAAAGAGGTAGAGATATTTGATTTATTATTGTCATATGTATTAGTATACAGTGAAAAGTATTGTTTCTTGCACACTACAGACAAAGCATACTGTTCATAGAGAAGGAAATGAGTGCAGAATATAGTGTTAGTCATAGCTAGGGTGTGGAGAAAGATCAACTTAATGCGAGGTCGGTCCATTCAAAAGTCTGATGGCAGCAGAGAAGAAGCTGTTCTTGAAATCATAGAAGTCATTGAAACCCTACAGTGCAGAAAGAGGCCATTTGGCCCATTGAGTCTACACCGACCACAATCCCACCCTAGCCCTACCCCCATATCCCTACATATTTACCCGCTAATCCCTCTAACCTACGCATCTCAGGACACTAAGTGGCAATTTTAGCATGGCCAATCAACCTAACCCGCACATCTTTGGACTGTGGGAGGAAACCGGAGCACCCGGAGGAAACCCACGCAGACACGAGGAGAATGTGCAAACTCCACACAGATAGTGATCCAAACCGGGAATCGAACCCAGATCCCTGGAGCTGTGAAGCAGCAGTGCTAACCATTGTGCTACCATGCCGCCATTGGTATGTTTGGTTGTGGTTGGTATGTGACCTCAGATTTTTTGAATCTTTTTCCCAAAGGAAGATGATGGAAGAGAGAATGTCCGGGGTGCGTGGGGTCCTTAATGCTGGCTGCTTTGCCGAGGCAGTGGGAAGTGTAGATAGAGTCAATGGATGGAAGGCTGGTTTGCGTGATGGATTGGGCTACATTCACAACTTTTTGTAGTTTCTTGCAATCTTGGGCAGAGGAGGAGCCATGCCAAGCTGTGATACAACCAGAAAGACTGCTTTCTATGGTGCATTTGTAAAAGTTGGTGACAGTTATAGCTGATATGCCAAAATTCCTTAGTCTTCTGAGAAAGTAGAGGCATTGGTGGGCTTTCTTAAATATAGTGTCGGCATGGGGGGACCAGGACAGGTTGTTGGTGATCTGGACACCTAAAAGCTCTCAACCATTTATAATTCATCCCCGTTGATGTAGACAAGGGCATGTTCTCCTTTACGCTTCCTGAAGTTGATGACAATCGCCTTTATTTTGTTGACATTGAGGGAGAGATTATTGTTGCCGCACCAGTTCACCAGATTCTCTATCTCATTCCTGTACTCTGTCTCGTCATTGTTTGAGATCCGACTCACTGCGATGGTGTCGTCAGCAAACTTGAAAATCGAATTGGTGGGGAATTTGGCCACACAGTCATTGGTGTATAAGGAGTATAGTAGGGGGCTGAGAATACAGCCTTGTGGGGCACCGATGTTGAGGATGATCCTGGAGTAGGAGGTGTTACCTATCCTGACTGATTTGTGGTCTGTGGGCTAGGAAGTTCAGGATCCAGTCGCAGAGGGAGGAGCCAAGGCCCAGGCCACTGAGTTTTTAGAAATTAATTTCATAGGAATAATGGTGTTGAAGGCTGAGCTGTAGTCAATAAATAGGAGTCTGACAAAGGTGTCCTTGTTATCTAGGTGTTCCAAGGTTGAGGGCAGGGAGATGGCGTCTGCTGTGGACCTGTTGCGGTGGTCGGCGAACTGTAGTGAATCCAGGTAGTCCGGAAGGCTGGAACTGATTTGTGCCACGACTAACCTTTCAAAGCACTTCATAATGATGGATGTCAGAGTCACCGGACAATAGTCATTAAGGCACCCTGCTTGGCTTTTATTTGATACTGGGATGATAGTCATCTCCTTGAAGTCGGTAGGGACTGTTGTAAAGAGAGGTTGAAGATATCTGCGAATATCCCCACCAGCTGATCTGGCAGGATCTGAATGCTTGTCCGGGTACCCCATCCTGGCCAGTTGCTTTCCGTGGGTTGTCCTTCGAGAAAGCTGCTCTGACATCTGCAATGGTGACCTCAGATACAGGTTCATCTGAGGCTTCCAGGGTGGAGGGTGTGATTTCACTGACCTTTTGCTCAAAACGGGCTTACAGTGCATTGAGCTCATCAGGGAGGGGTACATTGGAGCTGGCCATTTTTACATGCCTTCGTCTTGTAGCCTGTTATGTCTTGCAGACCTCGTCATAGTCGGTGGTGAGCAGTGCCGCTAGCCTGGGACTCTAGCTTGGTCCGGTACTGTCTTTGGATCATCTTAGATCGTATTTGGCTTTCTTGTATGGGTCAGGGTCACCTGACTTGAACGCCTCAGACCTAGACTTCAACAAGCAGTGGATATCCCTGTTCATCCATGGTTTCCGGTTGGGAAACACACGGATTTGCTTCTTTGGCATACAGTCTTCTACATGCTTACTAATGAAGTCAGTTAGTGTAGTGGCGTACTCGTTCAGGCTGGTTGCAGAGTTTTTAAATACTGACTAATCCACTGCTGATGAGACAAAGGTTGGAGGTGTTGTGGATAGTGTGGAGGGATGTCAGAAGTTGCAGCGAGACATTGATAGGATGCAAGACTGGGCGGAGAAGTGGCAGATGGAGTTCAACCCGGATAAGTGTGAGATGATTCATTTTGGCAGGTCAAATAGGATGGCGGAACATAATAATGGTAGGACTCTTGGCAGAGTGGAAGATCAGAAGGATCTTGGGGTCCGAGTTCATAGGACGCTCAAAGCAGCTGTGCAGGTTGAGGCTGTGGTTAAGGCGTATGGTGTACTAGCCTTCATCAATCGAGGAATTGAGTTTAGGAGTCGTGAGATAATGTTGCAGCTATATAAGACCCTGGTCAGACCCCACTTGGAGTACTGTGCTCAGTTCTGGTCGCCTCATTACAGGAAGGATGTGGAAGCCATAGAAAGGGTGCAGAGGAGATTTACAAGGATGTTGCCTGGGTTGGGGGGCATGCCTTATGAGGATAGGTTGAGTGACCTCTGCCTTTTCCCCTTGGAGAGACGAAGGATGAGGGGTGACCTGATAGAGGTGTATAAGATGTTGAGAGGTATTGATTGAGTGGACAGTCGGAGGCTTTTTCCCAGGGCTGAAATGGTTGCCACAAGAGGACATGGGTTTAAGGTGCTGGGGAGTAGGTACAGAGGAGATGTCAGGGGTAAGTTTTTCACTCGGAGGGTGGTGGGTGCATGGAATGGGCTGCCAGCAACGGTGGTGGAGGCGGATTCGATAGGGTCTTTTAAGAAACTTTTAGATAAGTACATGGAACTTAGTAAGATAGAGGGTTATAGGTAAGCCTAGTAATCGCTAAGGTAGGGACATGTTCGGCACAGCTTTGTGGGCTGAAGGGCCTGTATTGTGCTGTAGTTTTTCTATGTTTAAAAAAATATTTAGTTCACAAATACACTCATTCTATTGGTTAGGTTGATTAGCCATGCTAAATTGACCCTAGTGTCAGGAGGATTAAGAGGGCAAGTGTGTGGAGTTATGGGAATAGGGCCTGAGTGGGATTGTGGTCGGTACTGACTCGATTGATTGAATGGCCTCCTTCTGTACTGTAGGGATTCTATGGTTCTATTCGCCACTAGGTTTTGTAGAGTTGAAATTTGCACATTTCCATAGGAAGATTAAAATGAACTAAGATCCCTCCTTGGAGACTGAAATGCAAATCTGCAATAATATAGTAAGAGTGTTTTTGCAAATCACTTAGAATTATTCTGACCACAATTATAAACAGTTCTACATAAACCAAAGAAAAACTGGTCTTGTTCTTCTACCTGTGGATCAATCTGTTCAAGGCAGTAGATATTGGTCCTCTGGGTTGAATGCATGGAGCATCAATTATTCTAGTTTAATTGCTGCAAGTTGATTGAATGATGTGGGCAATTACCAGAAATAATTACTTCACTTTCTAAATGGACGATAATGTCTTTAACTCAACGTAAAGTGATGATCCAATCTAGTGTTTTGTATCTCTTGCACCTCAATTGGATTTCATCCTTGCAATTCACTTATTCACTGTCTGTGGTATCAATTTGGTCCATTTAAAACTATAGCACAGGTTCAGTGACAGCGCTGAGTCATGTGTGCGTTTCAAAGTTGTGAATGTGGCTTTGTACAACAACACCATGCATGAATCTTCTGTGTCTGCAGCTTTACCGACCAGGATTGTGGTGTAATGTTTGTGGAATAGTTGTACAGGCCGTCAGTGGGGATGACCCAAATTGGTGACCTAGTATGAAATGGCATGGATTAAATTGTTGCCAGTACAAATATTGACCAATATATTGAGTGAAATTTCTATTCTACAAAGGTTTTCATTTCTTAAAAGATATTAGCAAATTGTCTTCTGAATTATATTTACACTATACACAGGCATTGCACAAGTATATTATATTTGCTGAATTTTAGGCAACATCAATTAAGCTTGTAGATAGCGCTGTCACAAAACTGTGACCCCATCCATGGATGTTTCAAGTCTCCTTGCAAAACCCAAGTCTTATCACTCGATGGCCTGGCAGCAATTGACCCATTTGTTTTGTAAACAAAAGGTTCAATATCATCCTGAATCTCAAATGTTTTCCTAGAAAATGGTCAGTTTTTTGTTGCACAGCATGGAGGGGGTAATCGGTGTTAGCTGTGTTTATTGCTCAAGTTTCTGGTCAAACTCATTTTCTTATCGCCAGTGTAAAATTTGGACCTTGAAACAATGTAATTCGGGAGTGTTTTAAAACGCAAGTAAATGCCCCTACTTTAAAAAGAGCTGAAAGGTCCATGAATGGATGTGATGAGCAGAAATTTTGGGATCGGGGGGGTGGGGGGAGGTCAAGGTGTTCAGTTTGGGGGAGGGGGTGGGGCGTGGAGGTGTCCAGTTTGGGGGTGGGGCCATTTACGTGAGCAATCTTTTGTAAATTTATGCCAAAAATGGCAGAAACTCGGTTTGTCCTGGACGCCATTTTCTCTGAAATTACTTAATCTTTTGTGCTGGTTTGACTGACTTTAGTTGGTAGCAGCACAGCTTAATGGAAAATCTAGGCCCTAATGTTTGGATTGGGCTACAACCTTCAGAGTTCCAGGCTCTCTCAATTCAGACAGGGCAAGTAAGTAAGCAATGCAATCTAAGTGCAAATAGTGTGATGCTATTTGTCCTTTGCAGGCAGTGTTGTCAGGGTTCAAGGCCAGATAATAGCCCAAGTTTTCCAGTAGCAATGACTGTTTGGCATTTGCCATCATTACCTTGCTGAAACTGACAGCAACTTTTGGAGTCTGCACTTGCATAGTCAAATGAGGAAAAATCTCAAGTTGTTGTTAATTCGACACTTCCCCATAGGGTGCACTGTTGAAGTTCCCCAGACTGGAATCAAGTAAAAATCACTAAACAGATAGAAATTTTTGAAGTGTTAATCATGTAAAAACCCTTGAAAAATTGTTGAATTTTGGAATTAAATTGTCAGATCCTTGCTGAATGAGGTTTTTAACATCCAAAATTAGTTTTATATTTGTGGGATGTCAAATTTTAAATGACTCAACAGTTTAATCCCATTTTGTATTCGCTCACTGTATAAATGTAATTAAATGTGAAGGACATTGCTGCATTTGACTTTTGATTTTGCTGGCTGAGAGGCTGAGGATGCTTCAATGTGATTAGCTGCTAACCCAGCGAGATAACAACTCTGTTGCTGGTTTCCTTGTGATTCCCTTGAATTGGTGCCTGAGTTAAGTCTATATTGGGAAAAGGGAAATCCACACCACTGGATTTTTGTGGGAAGCTTTCTTTCAGGTTGGTGACGAACACTGTCACTTTGCCTCTGAGGCCAGTGTTTGCTGTAACAACTTGTTATTGAACTCTCCTCTGTCACTTGGTCAAATGTGACATGTGGATCTAAGGTGCTTATAACCTTAATCTACAATACCTAATCAGTGAATGGAAATCTGTTCTAATGAATTTACCATGCACTTCAAAGGATTAATTTAATGTTTGTTTTACATTACCCAGACTGGGTTCTTTAATAGCACTCTTTCGAAGATTTGTCTGGCTTTTTCTTGACATCTAAGTTGGCTGTTGTCCTCCTCTGGTGTGGTGCTTTCCATGGTAACTGACTGCGAGCTTTCCTTCTGCAAAGTGTCTCCAGAGCAACAGAGATGGCAGCCAAAAATCATCAGGCTTCAGAAGTGGTGGATTGAATCAATGTGTACCTTTGCAACATTGCTAGAATGCCAATTTAATATCTGACTTGCTGTGCAGTGATGTCACTGTTGTTGGCCAGTCTCCACAATGTAAATATGGTGGTGCAATATCTCCAGAGGAGTCTAGTCCCGCTGGAAGTGGTGCATAACTCTGATCTTTTTGAAGGCTATAGCACCAGTGGAACAGAATGAAAAGTTCAAATTTACCAGATTTTCTTTTAGATATGAACTGTGCCAAGCTGAAAATCAAAGTTGTGATTCATGCATTTGGAGTAACTGCAGATGTGGAGATTCTGTTTCTGCCGAAGTGTGAATTAAGCAGATCTTCTATTATTTGCTCTAGGGGATGCATGTCGCTGGCAAGGCCAGCAATTTTTGCCTGTCCCTAATTTTCCCTTGAGAAAGATGGTGGTGTGCTGCTGCCTTTACACCATTGTGGTCCATGTGCTGAATGTGTCTGAAGTGTTGTTGGTGAGTTCCAGGATTTTTTGACGCAGTGACAGTGGAAGAGCGGTAATATAATTCCAAGTCAAGAGGTGGTGCGTGACTTCAGGGGGAGGAACCTGCAGGCGCTGGAATGCTTGTGTGTCTGCTACCCTTGCCCTTTTCAGGCCATGGGTTGCTAAGTGCAGTCAAAGGAGCCTTGGCAAGTTGGTGCAGTGCATAATATGTATAGTGCAAAATGTTGCCAAAGGTGATCTAGTTGACTGCTTTGTGCTGGATGATGTAAAGCTTTTTTGTGTTGTTGGAGCTCCACTAATCCAGGCAAGTGGGGACCATCCTATCGGTGCAGATGAGATCAGTGCAATATGAAAAATTATATTGGTTCAGAAGACCAAGGTGTAGAATCATGTTGGGTGGCGATAAGAAATAACAAAATGATAGAAATCACTGTGCAATCCCATCAATGTCCAGCACCATTCGCTACTCCTCACACACTGAAACAACCCCTGACAAGTTACATTCCTGCCAAACAATGACCGTCTCCCCTTGACATCCAATGGGATTACCATTTCTGAATCCCCCACTATCAACATCCTGGGGGTTAACATTGTCTTGAAACTTAACTGGACTAGCCATGTAAATACTGTGGTTACAGGAGCAGGTCAGGGGCTAGGAATCCTGCAGTGAGTAACTCACCTACTGAATCCTCAGAGCTTGTCCATGATCTACAAGAAACAAGTCAAGAGTGTGATGAGTGCAGCTCCAACAACACTGAAGTTCAACACCATCCAGCACAATGCAGCCTGCTTGATTGCCCATCCACAAACATTCACTCCCTCCACGACTGATGCACAGTAGCAGTCGTGTGTACCCATTCACAAGAAGGAACGCAACAAGGCTCCTTAGACAGCACTTTCCAAACCCATGACCACTACTATCTAGAAGGACAAGGGCAGTAGATACATGGGAACACCTGCCTTGAGGTTTCCCTCCAAGTCACTCACCATCCTGACTTGGAAATATATCACTATTCCTTCAATGTCGCTGTGTCAAGATCTTGACAATCCCTCCCTCACAGCACTGTGGATGTACCTACACTAGGTGCAATTCAGCAGCTCAAGAAGGGAGCTCACCACCACCTTCTCTGGAGCAATTGTGGATGTGCAATAAATTCTGGCCAGCCAACAATGCCCACATGCTGCGAAAGAATTAAAACAACTGATGTCCTGACTAATATTCATTCATCAATTAACATCACAAAAACAAGTTATCTGCTCATCATCGCATTTTTTCTCCGGCCGGGGGGGGGGGAAGTTCCTCAAGTGAAAATTAGATACGTCATTCCTCGTGTTACAATAGTGGTTACTCCTCTTCAAAAGATTTTCATTGGTTGTGAAGTGTTTTGACGCATTCAATGGTTGTGAAAGGTGCTAAGGTTTTTTTTTGTGTGGCTTGGTGGCAAATTTTATTAATGGCCGTGCGGATTAACATATTTCATAGAAATCATAGAAACCCTACAGTGCAGAAGGAGGCCATTCGGCCCATCGAGTCTGCACCGACCACAATCCCACCCAGGCCCTACCCCCACATATTTACCCGCTAATCCCTCTAACCTACACATCCCAGGACTCTAAGGGGCAATTTTTAACCTGGCCAATCAACCTAACCCGCACATCTTTGGATTGTGGGAGGAAACCGGAGCACCCGGAGGAAACCCACGCAGACACGAGGAAAATGTGCAAACTCCACACATTTTACAATGTTAAATGTGCGATATGAACAGAAAAGGTTTTCACTGCATGGTTCAGGCCTGACTAAAACATTATTTAGTAGTAATGCTGTTTTGTATGGTTGATGCGTTCTTTCTGCTGATTTGAGGAAGTGAAAAACCAATTTGTGCAGTCAAATTACTTAAATAATTGCATTAGTATTTAGAAATAAAATATTTAAAATGAATTTAACCTTGCAAGTTTTGGGCATTTTCCAGGTAAAAGTGCACTGTCCAGTGTTAAAAATTCAACCTTTCTCTCTTAGGATATTCTTGTGTCCTGTTACATAACTAAATTAAAGGTACATTGATTAGCAATCACGCAGGACATGTTAATCCTGAAAGTGTTCAGTTGCGTTCAGCCTCAGAATGGAGGCTTGGATCTGGCAGCTGTATCACTACTGTCAAAACATGAAAGACCTTTTGAAGGCCTGAGATAGGTCAATGCCATGAGTGCAAAACAGACTCTTGCAACAGCAGGCTATTATATGTTATACCAGTTCTTATCTTCTTGGGAATAATATTGTCCAGATCTTTATTTCAAACCAAGCAGCAGTGAGAAGAGGACTACTATTGTGAATTTTTGTGGAGAAGAGAAGAGGGAGAATTCGGCTGCTGATTCACCACAAGTTCATTTCCTGCTTCTGCCATTGACCGATTTTTGCCCTCGCCTGACTTTTTAAAAAATCGGATCTTTTTTTCTGAAGACGGGACTCCTGATTACAATTTGAGAATGAACACTAGCATAGGTTGCCATATATAATGAAAAAGATCATTGGAATGCTAATGAAAAGATGAACAGATTACCCACGTTTACAGTTCTATATTACCCGGCCACTTTCATTTTTGCAAACCTGCTTTATTGATGAGAAAATGCAGTAAAAGCATAAATAGCTAATGCCAATCCAATAACAATTTTTTTCGAAGAAGACTTGTGTTCATAACCTTGTTGGCTGTTAATTTATAGGTGCTCAGAATAATTGTGCAAAATTCTGCAAAAGTTCACAGCTGGTTGTATATTTGTGGTACCTAAGCCCTTCAAAATAAACATGGAACACAAAGAACTTGCACTTGGAGAGAACATCATGCTATGGATACTTGTGAATTACTTTTGAAATTTAGTACTTTTAGACCATATTATGTAGGTTACATACACATATATTTCTAGCTGTGAAAATTTATTAAAACTAGGAACATAGTTCTCAGCCAGCCATCTTTTGAGTGAACATTGCTTATTTCAAACTTCTGATCTCACTGATTCCTAGAGATTTTCACTTACTCTACAATATCTTGCACATTATCTCTCGTACGCACGTGCAATTTTTTCCCCCCAGTGCACATACAGAAGAAATAGGATGCAAAATGTTGTGGAGCAAATTTGCTACCGTCTAACACATTGGTTAGGTTTGCTTAATTCAACAAGCCCCACAATCAGATTTAACTTCACTGCTCCTCATCCTATCACGGTTAACCCTATTTGTCCTTAGGCTTTCCATCCAGCCCCCTTGCAACCCACACCTATTTGACTATACCTGGTAGATTTTTCCACCCAAGGGGTCTGTCAAGAAATAATTGAGTTGATTCCCTGAACTATTTGTAGTTACTATAGCTGTTGTAGAGTGTCAGAAACTGTTTGGTAGGTCTTAATGAAGTCCTGGAATTGGGTTAATTGCATTTATTAACTACATTATTTATTAACTACCAGAGCTATGTACATGTATACAGTGAAGTGTTCAAGATAGGAACTGCCTCCATGCTTGCTTGTATACACAGCTTTGTCCAACACTAGACTGACCCCGAGGTGAAGGTTCATGTGTTCTTGCAATCAGTGTATGGGCGGTACGGTACTTAGTCCCATGTTAACTGTATATGCGCCAGATCCTTATACTACATTGACAGTTGGGGAAACTCGGGTGATTTGCTTAGCATATGTAAAGATAGGATTTTTATGACTCTTGCTGGTTTTAATTTTTTACATTTTTCCAGGATAATGAATGAATGAACCAATGTATCTTTGGTTTCTTTTTCTTGGTCTTAAGCACAGAACAGGATGGATTGCAATTTGATCAAGTTGGTGCATATATTCCCCAAACATTCAGCGTCTAAAACTAGTTCCAGTTCAGACAATTTAAAGAGTAAAAATCAAAACTGGGGCATTTTAACAATACATCTTAAGAATTGCAGCCAGTAATCTTTAAATAATTGTTCAAAAAAATTTCACCTTGTCATCTGACCAAATACAGTTGCAAATATGATTTCTTTTTGCTTAATTACCTTTATTTCAGCAGCAGTATTGAGAACGCAACTTCAATGTTATGAAGTACTAAAGACCAGTTAGGCAAGCGATGTCTATTAGAAAGTATCTCCCTGAAGATTGTGACAATGGGAAGCTACATTTACTGTACTGCTGAGTAAGTTTCCAATCGGAGGTTCCTGATTAACATAGCACATTAATTATGCATACAGCAGAGCTTGAATTTGAAAGGCCTGTGCAGAGCCGCAGAGCTTACTTATATAATTATTCATCAGCTTGATGAGTGGCAACTTTCCTTTGTGCAGATCGTCCAGATATGTTTTTCTGCTTGCCCAAAAACTCTTGGTTATGGCAATGCAAAGAGAGGTTCTTTTGGTGTGAATGGATCAGTAGAGGAACTGCTACAGGCCAGCCAGGACCATAACCCTCCACCTAACTGGTCACGTTGAAAATGGTCAGTTTGGTGAGCAACACTCTGTGTTATGTAGGGCCAGGATTTAATTGTAGTAATTATTGTCAGTGATTCCAAGTGAAGTTAGTTGCACTGCACTGTCCCTGCACAAAGTTCACCTTTTTATTCCTGCTGGTCCAAGAATGTAATGAATACATCAGCCCTCTTTTGCGGGAGCAAACTTCAAACATGGGGTGGAACCAGGCCTTGGTTCTGTTGATTTCAAGCTTTCCTTGCAGATTATCACAGTATCGAAATCTAATGCCAATCGATTCCAGGTCTCCCTGTCTTTGCAGTATTCTCACTTAAACATTTTACTCGATAGAAATTGGAAACTTTAAAAAAGAAAGAGGACTAACGCACGATCACAATGAGGAACTGTTGCAATTACTTTATACACTACATTTCATAATGTGTGATACATAAATGTAAAATCTTAGCTGAGTTGACATTCATTGCTGTTTTATGTTGCATGCCAATAATACATTGATTGATTCTCATTAAAACCAATCATAATACACGATATTAAAATAGTACAAATCTGCATTTAAAGTTATTGAATCTATTTTTTACTATATATCAATGAAGGCTTTTATCTGAATGGAATTTTGAATAATCTTTAATTGAAAGATGTAAAATGGGTTTAACTGAGGTCGTGGATTCTGCAGGGATACGTGAGCTATGAATGCTTAAGTGATAGAGCGCCTGTGTCTGTCCCATTGATCTCCTGTGGTGGCCTTTTATCGCCAGCCTTCACAGGCTTCGATATCACTTCAATAGCAAGTTTAAAATATTCTTCCTTTCTAATACTTTTCTCCAGATCGTATCAAACAAAAATCAAGTGTTGCAATCACTGATATTTACCATTTTGGTTAACTTTGTGAACCAATAAAGAAATAAAACATTTTTCTAATGTAGCATTTACCAACCATTCCAAGAGCCAAGTATAAAACTCTTGTCAGTTTGACTTTGTGGCATGTTGTTTGCCTTATTTTCATTGAAGCTTTAATCCATGGTTTGCCGGATCATTACTTTTTAACAATGCAACAATAAGCATTGATACTCATGACACCTACTTTTGCATTTTAACATTTAAAAATGTATTGAATCATTCCAGGACAAATTATTGTTGGTTTCAAGTGCTGAAACTCTATCATTCAGAATGGTGGAAACCGCATCAAAGTGTCAAAAATCAAATATTTCGAGGGTGGGTGGTGGGGTGCAGGAAGTTTTGCACTATCTGAGCTCACTTTTCTCTTTTTCCAAACTTGTCTAATTTACCTTTTGAAAATATTATGTACTTTTTTAAATCTTCCTAATACAACTATTGAATCATTGCACATATTAAAAGTCATGCAGCAGCTAGACAAAGCCCTTGTTAGGCCACACCTGGAGTTTTGTTCAGTTATGCTCACCAGGCCTTAGGAAGGGTATATTGGCTTTGGTGGAACTGCAGCATAGACTTACGAGAAAGACATCTGAACTGCAAATATCGAATTAGAAGCAGAGGCTGCACAAACTAGACTTGTATTCCCTGGACTGTAGAAAACGAAGGAGTAATTTGCTCCATATTTTCAAGATCTTGAAGGGATTCAATGGGGTGGATGAACAGAAACTACTTCTGTTGAGTGTATTCAGGAGGAATTTCTCATTCAGTATGTGGATGGCCCGACTAGAGAGGGGGCAAAACTTGACCTCCTCTTGGGAAATAAGGAAGGGCAGGCGACAGAAGTATTACTGAGGGATCACTTTGGGACCAGTAACCATAATTCTATTAGTTTTAAGATAGCTATGGAGAATGACGGGTCTGTCCCAAAAGTTAATATTCTAAATTGGGGCAAGGCCAATTTTTGGTATCAGGCAGGAACTTTCAAAAGTTAATTGGGGGAGTCTGTGGGAAGGAAAAAGGACGTCTGGTAAGTGGCATGCTTTCAAAAGTGTGTTAATCAGGTTCAGGGTAAACACATTCCTCTTGGAGTGAAGGGCAAGGCTGGCAGAAGTCGGGAACCCTGGATGACTCAGGATATTGAGGCCCTGGTTGAGAAGAAGAAAGAGGCACATGACGTGCATAGGCAGCTGGGATCAAGTGAATCTGTTGAAGAGTATAGAGGGTGTAGGAGTAGAGTTAAGAGAGATGGAGAAGGGAAGTGCTCAGGCTGAAGGTCTGAGATGTGTCTATTTTAATGCCAGGAGTGTAGTGAATAAAGTGGATGAGCTTAGAGCGTGGATTGCTGCTTCGAATTGTGATGTGGTGGCCATTACGGAGACTTGGATGTCTCCGGGACAGGACTGGGTGCTTCAGGTGCCGGGTTTTAGATGTTTCAGGAAGGACAGGGAGGGAGGCAAGAGAGGGGGGGGAGTGGCACTGTTGATCAGGGATAGTGTCACGGCTGTAGAGAAGGTGGACGCCGTGGAGGGATTGACTACGGAGTCTCTGTGAGTGGAGGTTAGGAACAGGAAGGGGTCGCTAACTTTGCTGGGTGTTTTCTATAGGCCGCCCAATAGTAACAGAGATGTTGAGGAGCAGATGGGGAAACAGATCCTGGAGAGATGTAGGAATAACAGAGTTGTCGTGATGGGAGATTTTAATTTCCCAAACATAGATTGGAATATCCCTAGGGCTAGGGGTTTGGATGGAGAGGAGTTTGTTAGGTGTGTCCAGGAGAGTTTCCTGACACAGTATGTGGATAAGCCTACTAGAGGAGAGGCTGTACTTGATCTGGTGCTGGCTAATGAACCTGGACAGGTGGAGGATCTCTCGGTGGGTGAGCATCTTGGGGATAGCGATCATAATTCTATCTCCTTCACGATAGCATTGGAAAGAGATAGGATCAGGCAGGCTAGGAAAGTGTTTCTCTGGAGTAAAGGGAAATACAGTGTCATCAGGGAGGAAATTAGACGGGTAAATTGGAAGGAGGCATTCTTGGGGAAAAGTACCGAAGGAAAGTGGAGGATTTTCAAGGAATGTTTGTCTGGAGCTCTGCATGACAACGTTCCGATGAGACAGGGGGGTGTTGGTAGGGTACGGGAACCGTGGTGCACGAAGGTTGTGATGAACCTGGTGAATAAGAAAAGAGAGGCGTACAGAAGGTTCAGAGAGCTAGGAGGTGTTAAGGATTTAGAGGAGTATACGGGATGTAGGAAGGAGCTTAAGAAGGAAATTAGGAGAGCGAGAAGGGGTCATGAGAAGACCTTGGCGGGTAAGATTAAGGAGAATCCCAAGGCTTTCTACAAATATGTCAAGAGTAAAAGGATGAGATGTGAAGGCATAGGACCCTTAAAAGGTGAAGGGGGAAAAGTTTGTGCGGAACCGTTAGAAATGGCGGAGGTGCTTAATGAATACTTTACCTCGGTATTCACGGTGGAAAGGGATCTGGGTGGTTGTACTGCTGGTTTGCGGTGGACAGAAAGGATCGAGCATGTGGACATAAAGAAAGAGGATGTGTTGGAACTATTGAATGGCATCAAGGTTGGTAAGTCGCCGGGACCGGATGGGATGTACCCCAGGTTACTGTGGGAGGCGAGGGAGGAGATTGCGGAGCCTTTGGCGATGATCTTTGCATCGTCGATGGAGACGGGAGAGGTTCCGGAGGATTGGAGGATTGCAGATGTGGTCCCTATATTCAAGAAAGGGAACAGGGACAGCCCGGGAAATTACCGACCGGTGAGTCTAACCTCAGTGGTTGGTAAGTTGATGGAGAGGATCCTGAGAGACAGGATTTATGATCATCTAGAGAAGTTTAGTATGATCAAAAGTAGTCAGCACGGCTTTGTCAAGGGCAGGTCGTGCCTTACGAGCCTGGTTGAGTTCTTTGAAAATGTGACCAAACACATTGACGAAGGAAGAGCGGTGGATGTGGTCTATATGGACTTCAGCAAGGCGTTCGATAAGGTCCCCCATGCAAGACTTCTTGAGAAAGTGAGAGGGCATGGGATCCAAGGGGCTGTTGCCTTGTGGATCCAGAACTGGCTTGCCTGCAGAAGGCAGAGAGTGGCTGTGGAGGGGTCTTTCTCTGCATGGAGGTCAGTGACCAGTGGAGTGTCCCAGGGATCTGTTCTGGGACCCTTGCTGTTTGTCATTTTCATAAATGACCTGGATGAGGAAGTGGAGGGATGGGTTGGTAAGTTTGCTGACGACACCAAGGTAGGTGGTGTTGTGGATAGTTTGGAGGGATGTCAGAAGTTGCAGCGAGACATAGATAGAATGCAAGACTGGGCGGAGAAGTGGCAGATGGACTTCAACCCGGATAAGTGTGTAGTGATCCATTTTGGCAGATCCAATGGGATGAAGCAGCAGTATAATATGAAGGGTACCATTCTTAGCAGTGTAGAGGATCAGAAGGACCTTGGGGTCCGGGTCCATAGGACTCTTAAATCGGCCTCGCAGGTGGAGGATGCGGTCAAGAAGGCGTACGGCGTACTAGCCTTCATTAATCGAGGGATTGAGTTTAGGAGTCGGGAGATAATGCTGCAGCTTTATAGGACCCTGGTTAGACCCCACTTGGAGTACTGCGCGCAGTTCTGGTCACCTCATTACAGGAAAGATGTTGAAGCCATTGAAAGGGTGCAGAGGAGATTTACAAGGATGTTGCCTGGATTGGGGGGCATGCCTTATGAGGATAGGTTGAGGGAGCTTGGTCTCTTCTCCCTGGAGAGACGAAGGATGAGAGGTGACCTGATAGAGGTTTACAAGATGTTGAGAGGTCTGGATAGGGTAGACTCTCAGAGGCTATTTCCAAGGGCTGAAATGGTTGCTACGAGAGGACACAGGTTTAAGGTGCTGGGGGGTAGGTACAGAGGAGATGTCAGGGGTAAGTTTTTCACTCCGAGGGTGGTGGGTGAGTGGAATCGGCTGACGTCGGTGGTGGTGGAGGCAAACTCGTTGGGGTCTTTTAAGAGACTTCTGGATGAGTACATGGGATTTAATGGGATTGAGGGCTATAGATAGGCCTAGAGGTAGGGATATGATCAGCGCAACTTGTGGGCTGAAGGGCCTGTTTGTGCTGTGGCTTTCTATGTTCTAAATCAGGAGGGCAAAAAGGGGACACGAGATTGTTTTGGCAGATAAGGCAAAGGAGAATCCAAAGAGCTTCTACAAATACATAAAGGGCAAAAGAGTAACTCTGGAGAGAGTAGGGCCTCTTAAGGATCAACAAGGTAATCTATGTGCGGATCCACAAGAGATGGGTGAGATCCTAAATGAATATTTCTCATCAGTATTTACTGTTGAGAAAAGCATGGATGTTAGGGAACTTGGGGAAATAAATAGTGATGTCTTGAGGTGTGTACATATTACAGAGAAGGAGGTGCTGGAAGTCTTGACGCGCAGCAAGGTCGATAAATCTGTGGGACCTGATGAGGTATATCCCAGGACGTTGTGGGAGGCTAGGGAGGAAATTACGGATCCCCTAGCCAAGATATTTGAATCATCGATAGTCACGGGTGAGGTGCCTGAAGATTGGAGAGTGGCAAATGTTGTGCCTTTGTTTAAAAAGGGGTGCAGGGAAAAGCCTGGGAACTACAGGCCAGTTAGCTTCACATCTGTGGTGGGTAAATTGTTGGAAGGTATTTTGAGAGACAGGATCTATAGGCATTTAGAGATGCAAGGACTGATTAGGGACAGTCAGCATGGCTTTGAGAGTGGAAAATCATGTCTCACAAATTTGATTGAGTTTTTGAAGGGGTAATCAAGAAGGTAGATGAGGGCAGTGCAGTTGATGTTGTCTACATGGACTTTAGCAAGGCCTTTGACAAGGTACTACATGGTAGGTTGTTGCATAAAGTTAAATCTCACGGGATCCAGAGTGAGGTATCTAAATGGATACAAAATTGGCTTCTTGACAGAAGCCTGAGGGGGGCTAATGGACCCACTCTTATCATTAAAAACTTGTGTTACTACACTCTGTCATTGCAACTATTTCTTTTTGTATGTTTCATTTAAGGCAATTGGGATTAAGTTATAATGGATTCAGGATGGCTGACTATTTTTCCAATGTAATAAGTGGACCTTAATTTATTCAATGGTTCTTTATTGAGTGCTGTTGGAGTTGTGAGCTGTTGGATTTTATTGGGTATGGGGTTGGGGGAGCAGGAGTGATGGATTCCCCCTTTCTATTAGTTGACAAGAGGGTTGTGGAGAGTTGTTTTTCAAACTGGAGGCCTGTGACCAGCGGTGTGCCTCAGGGATCAACAAAGAACAAACAAAGAACAAAGAACAATACAGCACAGGAACAGGCCCTTTGGCCCTCCAAGCCCGCGCCGCTCCCCGGTCCAGGATTGAATCCTGAGTCCAGGATCCCTGCCCAATTTTCCAGCCTATCTACATCCTAATATCCTATCCACCGAGCCGTCCCTCACAGCTACGATGCTTTGTTCATCACAACCTATTAACTCACCCCCACCCCCCCATTCCAGACCATGTGATCTCCAGGGAGAGGCGAAAACCCAGAGTGAAAACCCCAGGGCCAATATGGGGAAAGAAATCTGGGAAATTCCTTTCCGACCCCCTGAGGCGATCGAAACGAGTCCAGGAGATCACACTGGCCCTGATCGGAAAATGCTTCCCAACCCTATTCATTTCCCCTTCTGCTTTACGAACACCATCTGAATTCCCTGCCCCCGAGACAGGTTCCCAACTATCCGCAGTCTCGCAAGGTGATCATAGAATGAAGCCTTGAAACGAGAAACAAAGATCAGTGCTGGGCCCACTGTTATTTGTCATTTATATTAATGATTTGGATGAGAATATAGGGGGCATGGTTAGTAAGTTTGCAGATGACACCAAGATTGGTGGCATGGTGGACAGTGAGGAAGGTTATCTCCAATTGTAGCGGGATCTTGATCAATTGGGTCAGTGGGCTGACGAATGGCAGATGGAGTTTAATTTAGACAAGTGCGAGGTAATGCATTTTGGTAGATTGAACCAGGGCAGGACTTACTCAGTTAATGGTAGGGCATTGGGGAGAGTTACAGAACAAAGAGATCTAGGGGTACGTGTTCATAGCTTCTTGAAAGTGGAGCCACAGGTGGACAGAGTGGTGAAGAAGGCATTCGGCATGCTTGGTTTCATCGGTCAGAACATTGAATACAGGAGTTGGGACGTCTTGTTGAAGTTGTACAAGACATTGGTAAGGCCACACATGGAATACTGTGTGCAGTTCTGGTCACCCTATTATCGAAAGGATATTATTAAACTAGAAAGAGTGCAGAAAAGATTTACTAGGATGCTACCAGGACTTGGTGGATTGAGTTATAAGGAGAGGCTGAATAGACTGGGACTTTTTTTTGCTCTGGAGCGTAGGAGGCTGAGGGGTGACCTTATCGAGGTCTATAAAATAATGAGGGGCATAGACAAGGTAGATAGTCAATATATTTTCCCAAATGTAGGGGAGTCTAAAACTAGAGGGCATAGGTTTGAGGGGAGAGATACAAAAGTGTCCAGAGGGGCAATTTTTTCTCAGAGGGTGGTGATTGTCTGGAACAAGCTGCCAGAGGTAGTAGTAGAGGCGGGTACAATTTTATCTTTTAAAAAGCATTTAGATAGTTACATGGGTACGATGGGTATAGAGGGATATGGGCCAAATGCGGGCAATTGGGATTAGCTTAGGGGTTTTTTTAAAAAAAAGGGCGGCATGGACAAGTTGGGCCGAAGGGCCTGTTTCCGTGCTGTAAACCTCTGACTCTATGTTGCTTAACGAATCTAGGACTAAAGTATGAGGCCTAGAAATTAGAGCCAGTCATCACAGGAGTGAAATTAAGAAATCTGTCTATGCACAAAGGGTGCTGGAAGTTTGGAATTCCTTCACAAATAGTAGTTGATGCTAAATCAATAGATAAATTTTAAATCTGGGATTGATTAATTTCTAAGCCTTTGTTTAACAGAAATCTGAGATACGGTGGGGGTGCGAGGAAGGTGGGGAGTGAGTGTTTGGAGTTGGATTTTGGGTTAGTCATGATCTGATTGAATGGCGCAGTTATCCTGAGGGGCTAATGGACCCACTCTTATCATTAAAAACTTGTGTTACTACACACTGTCATTGCAACTATTTCTTTTTGTATGTTTCATTTAAGGCAATTGGGATTAAGTTTTAATGGATTCAGGATGGCTGACTATTTTTCCAATGTAATAAGTGGACCTTAATTTATTCAATGGTTCTTTATTGAGCGCTGTTGGAGTTGTGAGCTGTTGGATTTTATTGGGTATCGGGTTGGAGGAGCAGGGGTGGTGGATTCCCCCTTTCTATTAGTTGACAAGAGGGTTGTGGGTTTCCAGCTCTGGTTTTCTGCATACTTTTCACGGCAGTCATCGAGCTCATGTGACTAATTACCACCTATTGTCATCTACGTAATGGAGTAGTATCAGTAAGGCACTGTTACTTGCCCTCTGATTTTCCCTGTGTATGTTTTATGCAGCAAAGAATTACTCAGCAACCTATTCTGTTGGGACAAAGAGTCGATTGTGGATATAATGTGTCTCATGTTCTGATGAGGCATGTTTATTTCATATCGTGGTAAAATTTGGTTCACGTAACTCCTTCAGACTTGTGTTTGGATTGTCAGCTTGTACCATTAATGATTCTAAGAAAAATGTCCAAGGAATTTTATTGTTCAGTTTTCAACAACTTTTTTTCCTTTTTAATTGTCCATTGATTTTTCCTGTGACTTTGTCCTCAAACATGGTGCCAAGTTACAGGTGGGTGGGTGGGGGAAGGGAGTAGAAAGAGGCAAGAAGAAAGGTGGAAAGATGAGCTGGTAACTGGTAAACATATAGACACGGACAGTTTAAAATTCATGTCCTATCGGTCTGCTAACAGTAGTTTAATATGTTCCAGTGTACATTTTTGTGCCAATACAGTGGAGCTATTAACCAGTGGTTTTAACAGAGTCCAATAAATAAAATATAATTGAACAGCCAATAAATTAAGGGTCACAATTATTGTCGTGATCAGTCATTCAAAATTTTGTTGATGGTTGGTGTCTGTTGCACTTTGAATACAGTTCAAGTCTGGTATGTGAATACCTTTATCTCTATAAATAAATAGATCAAGTAAGGTGCATTCACAGCACCGTCTGGATTACTTAGTGGAGAAATGTCAGTGAAAACAAATTGATCTAACCCTGAACTGTTCACCCTCAACCTCCTGTGTTCAGCTTTCTCCCCCATGAATGTTAAAGGAATAATTTCAGGCTACAATACGAAGCGTATAGAAGATCAATTTCTTGATTTTAAAAAAACAAATTTGTTCTATGTTGCATTAAAACGAAATTCAAATGTTGGTGTTGCTTTAAATTTTTATATTACGCAATTTGCTTTGATGTAAAGTTGTCGTCATGTTATATTGGTCCCTGTGACTGCTGCAGAGGGTATTTTGAATCTGCGAAAGTAGAAAGTCTTTGTTTTTGGGCAATGTTGTGGAAAAGGAACTTTTCTTTTATTTTTCTTGCTCCTTCCCTGAAGGCATTGGTCTGTATTGCTGCAAAAAGAGACATCCTGTCAAAACTTTGTGTCTTGCACTCATCACGTTTGTTCAGAATGGCGATGGGAATAATTGCTCATACTGCATGAGAAGAGCATGCTAATTGGTTGGCAAGTGGATTCTGGTTGAGGCATTACCACAGAAAGGACTGTCCCTTAAGCTGTTGTTTAGTTGAAAAAGGTTCAATGCATGGGTACATGTTTCTTCTGTCTGTGATGTGGGTTCTGATTGGTAGAGGCGTTGTCAAGGAGAATGCAGAGTTAACTGCCAAGTATCTGTTTGAATTCACACCAAGTAAATGTGTGAATATATACGAAACTTCAGGCATGCATAAGCGACTACAAGCCTGACTGCTTTTAAATTGGATTTCAGTGTAATTCTTAACAATCAGGATTATTTAACAAGTCTTGTCAATTGCAGACCAATTGATGTATGACCTACACACTTGCATCACACTGGCACGGAAATTATATGTCACTTATTTGCGTGATAGGCAAAACACATATTTTGGCTTGTTGGCAGCATCCTGTTAGTGGAGAATACCACTTGTGTTGCGACTGCATTGTAGCAGCTTGAAATGGCTAGCTTCACCTGTTGTTCAAATCTTTGAGGCACCTTACCCTTCCAGGATAATCTTGAGGTAATATGGGCATGTTTCAGGGACTTACAGTGTCGGTCATAGGCCCATTCATGAGCTTGTGCAATATACAGTGAGCAATGATCGATTAGGGTAATCATTAACCCGCAAGTGCATTGTGCCTATTTCTGTTAGCAAAAGTTTCTGGAACAGCCACTCCCTAGTTTTACTAGTCAAGACATTGCTATGGCGAATCAGAGTTGACCTACCGGTCAATTCAAACAAATGCTTGCCAGTTAACTCCGCATTCTCCTTGACAATGCCTTTACCATTCAGCGCCCGCTTGCCAACCAATCAGCACACTCATCATGCAATAAAAATTGTTCTTTCCTATATTGTTGGTATTCTGTGAATTGTCCTGATGAGTGCAAGCTTCAACAGCATGTCTTTTTTCAGCAATACTCAAATTATGTACTACCAAACAACTAATTTGCATTGATTTGTACTAAGATGTAGTTCTCTGGAGAAGGCAACTTCGAAGACTAGCCGTTCAGTACTCTGTTTTGAGAAAAGACTGCCGATGCTGGCTGTCTATTTTTTCCACGAGGGGCATCATACTCAAGTCTAATTCTGCTTTCCCCTCCATATCCACCATGCTCACTCTCTACTGTGCAAGTGGCAACTGTCAAAAGCTCTGTCTGAAATTTACCCCAAGGACATATCACCCCGTTGATTAAGGTTATCCAGTTAAGCACAGATCAGCATTGAACTTTAGAAGACCGTGGGAGCATGGAAGCCCAGAAGGAGGACATTTAGCCCATTGTACCCACACATCCTTTGACTACTCTTTATTGTTTCTGTTTTAAGAAAGATTGTTGTTAGCTGCTATTTCCATACTCTTTGTTCCACTTCTCTCTTTTTTAGGTTTTGTCTGAACTTCCTATGTTCAGTTTGGTTTTTTACAATATTATGTGCATTGTATTTCTGTCTCTTTTAAATCTCTCTTTACTGTTTTGGATGCTTCCTCTTTTAGTAATATGTCCACTCTGTGCTCTGTTGTTAATTCTTATCAAATACCTTTTGTATTTGATGTCTCGACTATGGTATGCAGTGGTATAATAGTTTATTTGATCAAAATTGCTCTCCCTCACCACTTTTTCTCCTTCCCGATCTTTCCTGAATACCTTGCAGCCAGCAATATTAAGTACCCAATCCTCCTCTTGGTGGCAGCTTTGTGTGATTGCCACTATATCATAGTCCAGTGTGATGTGTCTATTACCACGCTACATACATTCATGCACTCAAAACCTGGCTTGCACTGCCTTGCATTTGTCCCCTTTCTGAATCCTCCAATTTTTCAATGTCAATTGTCTCTCCCAGTCTCCTGTGCATCTTGTTTCTATTCGCTAATGCTTCATCCTGATGTTCACCCCTGTCAAATTAGTTTAAACCCCCACCCCCATAACACTAGTTAACCTTCCCATGAGAACATAGGTCTCTGGTCTCCTGAGGTGCCCCACTGTCCAACTTGAATAGGTTACTCATGCCCTAGAACTTGGTTCAAGTCCCCAGGATTCTTTCGGATTTTTGCCATCACCATTGCTCCAACAGTCTGTTAACCTGTCATATCCTACTGTTTCTAATTCACTAACGCTAGTTGAACGATTACCTTTTGAAGTCCTGTTGTTTAATTTCTCAGGACCTTGACTCTTTTCATTCCTTTGGTCATTAGACCTCTGTTTATCCCCTTTTATACCCTCAAAATGTTTTACACCTTCTCAATGATGTCCTTGGCACCGGGGAAACATGACACTGTACAGGGTGGCAGAAACACCAATTTATTTTGCCTGATTATTGAATTCACAATGACCACTGCATTTTTACTTTTCTGTAGGTAATTGCCTCACAGTACAGTGTCTATACTTTAGATGACACATCCTCGAGTTGTATACAGAACTGAAAACCAGTTTGAGTGGCTCAACCTTTAGAGTTCCTGCACTGCCTGCCTCGTCCACCCTGCCAGATGACCACCCATTTACTAAGCTCCTGAATGCCCTCTGCATTGCAGGATATTCTTGGGTGACGCTGCATTGATTCCAGTTACCCGTAAAGCTCAGAAACCCTGAGCTGAAGTATGGGCAACCAGAGACGCCTTTCTCTGACCAAGTTTGCTAATTGTTTGGACTACCCTGGCGCTGATTGTACTCTTGTCCAAGCTTCTCCCATCCCAAAAAGATGATGACGCCTCTGGGCTCTATTGCTCCAAGGGGTTATCAGCAACCATCTGCCAAAATTTGTAGATTGTGGACATGTAGTTATCCAGAAACATGGAGTTTCCATTGGAATTGCAGGCAACAGGACTCATCATTTATCAGCTTATCAGTTGTTCCATCATTTTACTTAACAAATTAGAGTCAATTGATTTTTAAAAATTTAATTACTTGTGCATACCAGAGTTTTATTTAATGACATTTGGATCCCATTAGTGTTGGTATCCCCTACTTAACTTAAATTTGGTGCCTTTAGATCTAATTAATCACTTTTATTTATTCACGATTGCCCCTTGGTTTAAAATGACTCAAAATACAGTATCTCTTTCTCCCTCTAAACAGGTTTTCCGCTTTACTCCAAGTTCTTGTTGCCCACCCTGCTTTGCAAATGATTTTATTTAGCAAATACACTCGGCTGCCTGCACACACAGCCATCAGAGTGGTTTATAAAATCAATTTCAGAATTAATACTTTTGAACATGTTCTCTCATTCCCAACCCAATCCTCCCACACCCAGAGAGCATTTTGTTTGCAATCCCAGGCTTTATTGGGTAGGAAGTTTTTAATGTTACATTTGGATCTCGCTTGCTTAGCATGAGTGGGACTGCCCTGTAGCTACAAGCAGGTTTCAGTATCTCAAAAGTACAACTTCAAAGCATGATGTAACAATGAATATAGCATTCAAATCTCTTCATTGCTCTGTTTATCAGGAGGGCTCTGCAGCTTCTAAATGTGCAAAACTTTCCCTTCTAAATTAGAAATAACCGGTAAAACCTGTTGTATTCTGAGGTGTAGCTGTTGTGATTTGACACTCCTATCATTTTGGGCGTGCTGTCTCTTCCTTTCTTCATTTGTGGTCTGTCATTTGTGGAATTCCAGCTAGATTGGTACTCTGCCAGAAACAAACCACATACAAAAATAAATCACCGTTTGTGCTCTGTATCTGATCAATTCCAGAATTAACCGTTTGATTTTCTCACTAGCAAAATTGACATCTACTTGCAGGTAACTGTGGTCAGGTGAAATCAGTTCATTTGATCTGACCGTCAATTTACATTATTTTGTTGAGCTCTTGCTGATCTGCAACTGTGCATAATGCTTAAATGTGAAATCGCAGAAATGTTTATATAACTCTTATGATTTATCAGCCTTCCCAATTATTGTACATTTGAAATAGAATAGAATCCTTACAGTGCAGAAGGAGGCCATTCAGCCCATCGAGTCTGCACTGCCCACAATCCCACCCGAGCCCTATTCAGAACTGGCTGTTGTTTTCACACCTTGAATGCATATTGAAGGTAATGTAGCATTTTGGACTTTATCTACCACTGTCTTAACTGTTTAGTCTGCAATATAAAAGTGCTGGGCAACCTAGGCTAGTGAGTAGGCCACATGAATGGCCCTCCTTCATCTCAGCAGGCTACAAGATTGAAATTGGGCTTGTTGATTAACTATGATGCTGGAATAAGATATAATGCACGCAGAATATTTCATAATGAGTTACAGAGAATGCTTGATCATTCATATATTTCTAGAACTGTCAACTTCAAATGGTAAAAACAAACTAAATATTTATGCTTTGGATGCAGAGGGAGTACAATGTTGTGTGCAATTATCATGCACCTCACTTCACTTGCCCTTGCTTATGTGCACATCACTTCAGTCATACTAGTAGGAAAAAAACTACGCAGATGGAAATCAGCAGAATGTGGCAATCCTGTGCGTGGGTAATGGTCAACAAAAGGCCTCGTGGGTTGCATGTGGCCTCTGGGCTGCAGGTTGCCTACCACTGCTGTCTAATGTGGTCTTTCTAGTTTGAGCACGGGCAAACCATGAAACACACTGGCCAAGTGGGTACAACACTATTTATCTTTTTTGGAATGCAAATTGCATTTATTTGTACTGATTTTGGTTTTACCTCCAATGTCTTTATCATTTTCAGAATTTTGAGAAGCAGATCAAGTATATTTTGATCCAACATATGCATCTCTTATCCTCTGCCTGGGTGTGGCTTCAGGTAGCTTGTTTCTCTCAATTATGGTTAATTGCGAGGGAGTATTGGACGCCTCCATCTCAAATGGCAGAGAAAATCACCCGTTTAGATAGGCTAAAGTTGCTATTTCAATTTTTGCTCCATGTACATTTATATCCCATGAACAGAATTATAAGTAAGATCGCGGCCAAATTTGCAAATAAAGCAACAGGCAAAGACCCTTAACTCTTGCAACTCCTGTTCAGTTCAAAACATAGTCTCGGGATAGCAAGCTGGCACCGTGGTTAGCAATGCTACCTCACAGTACTGGGGGCCCAGATTCAATTCCCGGCTTGGGTCACTGTCTGTGGGGAGTCTGCACGTTCTCCCCGTATCTGTGTGGGTTTCCTCCAGGTGGTCTGGTCCGAAAGATGTGCTGGTTAGTTGCATTGGCCATGCTAAATTCTCCCTCCAGTGTACCCAAACAGGCGCTGGAGTGTGGCGACTACGGGATTTTCACAGTAACTTCTTTGCGGTGTTTATGTAAGCCTACATTGAAAGTCAAAGTACTGCGAATGCCGGAAACCTGAGATACAAGCTGAAAATGCAGATAAGATACAGTAGATCAGGTCAGGTGGAGAGAATGAGGGTTCGGGTTAGGGATTTGAGATTGACCTTTCATCACTGCTGGAAACTGTTAAGGATGTAGCATGTTTTAAGGAAGTACAGGGGCACAGAAAGGGGGAGGAGAGAATCAAAAGAAGGTCTGAAAATGACAACTGATGAGTGATAGGAGGCATGGTTATGATCTGGAATGATTGAACTCGAATGCTGAATCCAAAAGGCAATAAAGTGTCAAAATCAAAAGATGAAGTGCTGTTTCTTCAGCTTCCACTGAGCTTCATTTGAGCAATGTGGGAGGTCAAGGACAGAGGTCAAGGAGTAAAGTGACAAGCGACTGGAAGCTTAGGGTCACTCTCGCGAATTGACTAGTAGCGTCCTGCAACGTGATTTCCCAATCAACCTGGACAATGGGAAAAGTGAAGATTAAAAAGGCAGGCTTTCCACCTCCAGTGCTTGCATGGAAAGGTGTTGTGGGAAGGGGAGTGAGCTTTGGAGATGGGTTGAAGAGTGGACCCAGTTTCGGGGAGGTCAACAACTTGGAATGCTGAAAGAAGGCGGAGGGGAAGATGCAATTTGTGATGCAGACAGGGCAAATGTATCTCTGGAGAGACTGTGGAATGGGGACTCATGGTCAGGTAGAATGTGTGTTATAACATCACTTAATCAGCTCTCCAAGTTCTGGAATGCCTCCAGCCTGAGTTGGCGATGCAAATCTCCAGACTTGAACCTGAAACTTTATTGGCCTGTCTGTCTCAATAAAACACGGTGCATTTCTCAACTAACCCCTGATGAGGAAATTGACGCTTGGGGATAACCCAGTCTGCACTCTGATCTATTTTACAGGCATTTTATTTTTATAAATATTCAAATTTTAAACAATTATATACATTTTATATCATGGAATTGTAAGAGCAGACAGTAGATAATTGCAAAATTATGCCTGAAACGAATTTTACAAACTTACTTCATGGGACATGGGCATTGCTGGCAAGGGCAGCATTTGTTGCCCAACTCTAATTGCCATTGAGAAGATGGTGGTGATGGTGAGCTGCTGCCTTGAATTGCTGTAGGTTATATGGTGTGAGGAAGGGAAGATGTTGTATGAGATGACTGATGCCATAGTGCACTGGATGTAGCAAGTAATTATGCTCCTGTGCCCAGGCGCCAGACATTTTACAGAAATAAGATAAAATCTTGCAACTATTACTCCCTCCAAGATACTATTACAGACTCAACTGCTGGCCCAGAGGTTCTTGGCAAAGGCTCAACAGGAGGTTACCTACTATTTTGGCTCCAAGAAGTCTATGATTTGGCGAGGTCAAGGAGATTGAAGTGCTGGACGGGCTAGTATCATTGTTAGAAAGTAAGATGCCTGGCAGCATGTCACTTTGAAACACATGAATTCTCTGGCTGTTCTAAAAGAGACTGCAGAGCTAGTGGATTGATTGTGGTGTATTGACAGTGACGGAGACTCGCTGGTACCATTTTAAGAAAACTTGTCTCTCTTTTCATGCCAATGCCATGACAACAGCTAGCCTCTTGTAGCTCGGTGCGTGAGTTAGTCAACTTTGTGAACAAAACTGGGTCTTGTTAAGTGTCATTGCTGCAGAATGACAGATTATGTGGTAATTAATTTCATCGGCAACCAAGTTGCTAAATTACTTTTCAGCAGTTTAGTAAGTCAAACAAATGGGGGAAAAGAAATCTTGGTTGTGTTCAATATTTGGAATGAGTAAAACACTTCAATGCCCCCACAGGTTTTCCTGGATACATGACCCAGCTACATCAATCTCATCCATATCTCTTTTGTGACTAACATTTTTAAATCAATTATATCATTTAATTAAAAAAAAATGTGATTAGAGAGAGACAAAAGAAAATGATGCATCTAAGACCATAAGATGTCTGCTGCCTGGCCCTCGCCCAGGGCTTGCTTATGCCAGGCATTTGAACATTCTTTATTGGAAGCTTAGCTTAGCTTCCCTCCCATTCTTTGCTGCTCGTCCAATCACTACTCGCTTCTCTCTGCATTTGCCTATCAGCAGCAAATGCAGGGAGGAATTAGTCTGTGAAAAAATGCGATAAAGCTGCTCATCCAATCAAAGATCAATGAGTTGAGAGCGGCGTTACTGCAATTTGGGGGCCCTGTGTCAGGATATGGTGTGTTTCATTATAAATTTACCCCTGTTTGTCCCTCTCTTTCTCCATAATCTCATTCTGCCCCACAATGTACAATATATGTGTGCCTCTACTTACTTGCCTCTAATTCTGGCTTCCTGTACATTCCAAATTTTAATCGGTGGTTGTGAGTTCAGTTGGATCTCAAGCTCAAGAAATCCTTCCTTGCACCTCTACCTCCGTATCTTATTTTCTTTTTTTTTACAATACTGCTTAAAAGCCGATCTCACTGGACAAGCTTTTGGTCATCTGATGTAATCTTGCTGTATGTAGCTTAGTGCCATACTTTTATATAGCTCCTGAAAAGCACATTGCGATGTTTTATTGCATTAAAGGCAATATATAAATGCAATTCGTTGTAGTTTGAAATTAAAAGGAGTAGAACTTTACGGCATCCCATAACTGATGGTGCTGAAAGCTGTTTAGGGGGCAAATGATCTAATTCAAATTAAGTAAATGGTCCGAAACGTGCATCTGAATTCTTGTCCACTTTGCCTCCTAACTTGAACTTGTGTATCTATGATATGATTTCACAGCCACCCTCGACTTCCGGTAACTTGCACGAGAAAATGAGTGTTAACAGATAATTGGGACATGAGAAACATTATGGCTGAGCCCAATGCTGTCCAGAACTAATGATTATTATGTGTACTTTTCAGTAGATGTCATCTATAGTGAATGTTGCTTTTCTTCATTCAAGGGATGAGATCTTTGCTGGCTAAACCAGCATTTGTTGCTCGTCCTTAATTGCCTGTGTAAAGGTGGTGGTGGGCTGTCATCTTGAACTGCTGCAATCCATGTGGTGTAGGTACACCCACAGTGCTGTTACGGAGGGGTTTCCAGCAACAGTAAAGAAATGGTGATTATATTTCCAAGTCAGGATGGTGAGTGTCTTGGAAAAGAACGTCCAAGCGGCAATGTTCCCAGGCACATGCTGCCCTTGTCCTTCTAGATGGTAGTGATCGTAGGTTTGGGAGATGCTGTCTGAGAAGCTCATGCACACTGCTGCTACTGTGTGTCAGTGGTGAAGGGAACGAATATATGTGGAAGGGGTACCAATCAAGTGGGCTGCTTTGTCCTGGATGACGTTGAGCTTCTTGAGTTTTCTTGAAGCTGCGCTCATCCAGGCAAGTCGAGAGTATTCCAGCATACTGCTGGAATACTCTTGACTTGTAGATGGTGAAATAGGCTTTGGGAAGTTGGAATGCATTACTTGCCACAGGATTCTTAGCTTCTGACCTGCTCATGTAGCCACAGTATTTATATAGCTGACTCAGTTAAGTTTCTAGTCAATAGCAACCTCCAGGACATTGTGAGGATTCAGTGGTGGAAATGCCATTTAATGCCAAGTGGGAATTTTGCAAAATTTAGACTTTCTCCTACATTAAACCCAATTGCTGTTCTCCACTCTTGTCCATGCTAAAATGGTACAGGAACAGTTCAGGCTGTTTCTTCTTCACATCACACTGAGCTTTTGGGGGAATTATTGCTTATTTATTGCACTCATTGTAACCTGAGAGATGGAACACTAATTGAGGCACTGCAGCTTAAATCCGGAGAAGGGAAACAGTGGTGCAATCCTAAGTGCTTCTGTGCATTATTGCCCACATTGTTGGCTTGTGATGAAAAAGTTAAGTGTGACCATTGATTCACTGCCAATGTTAATCCTGTATCTGGACTTTACAACCTAAAGGCCACTGCCTGTTCTCCAACACTAATATATTTGCATAGTAATCAGCCTGTTTTATTTTAATAAGCTTGTCTGATAGAATTCCGCTACATTATGTCTTTTGTTCCTACTTTCCTGAATATAGTTCAGAATTAATAGGTTCAAGGAAGGCTGTATTAGAATTATTTTTCCTCCCCTTCAGCGTGATGAATGTGTGAAACAGCTTTGATACTGCCAATTAACCTAATTGAAAGCGGCGCTTGGAATCTTGCGGATAAGTAGTCAAAACTTGGATGGTAATTGAAACATGATGGCATCGAAGTGTTGGGGAAGATGAGAAATCAAGAACGAATAATATTGTGCGTGAAGTCGGGTATCCTGTAGCTATTTTTGATTTTAACCTTGAGGATGGAGAGCGTAATGTTCGACCTTCCAATCAAAGTGCCCTTGTCTGATTTTTTTTTTTTTGCTTATCTGCTTTGGAATTTATCAGCAGTGGCACTGATGGTAAGAGAAGTGACTGTCACAGTGTTGGAACAGTTGTTTTCTGTAATCTGCTTCTATCATACTGATCTTGCATTTATTGAGCAAGGGTGAAATGTCTCATGTGGGGGAAAATTGCACAAATGGCTGTTTCCTGGGCACAATTTCAGGAAGTAAAATAAACAAATGTTAATTTCCTAATTGACTGAAATGGTGGCATTGCATCCCTGAGAGGCTAAGGTTTTGCTTAATTAATACACAAATGTCTGCTGTTCCTTGGTCCCTCATCTTTTGAAAGTTAACACAGGGGGGGTCCCTGGAAGTGAGTCGAGGTATTTACAGGAGATTCCCTGGGCATATTTGGAAATTTGTAAAATTAAACAGTCCCAGAAATAGTTGAATGCTACTGTGTTCTTTTCGGAGTGTTCTTTCCAGAGAAACTGGGATAACTTGAAGTTCACCTTCATCCGCACTTTTCTTGTAAAAGCCATTGGAAACAACAACAAAAAATTGCACAGCAGTTTATTCCAAGCCAGTGCAAGCTTCAATGTGAGAAATGTGGTTGCCTGTCAGGTGCAAAGGACCGCTTGCTTCAGGGCAAATTTGATGTTCACTGCTCTGGTTTTGAAGATATTTGTTCTTCCAATGTGCTAATTAATGACAAGTGTGGGAGTCTTTGCCGATGCGTGGACATGTCGACTGAAAATTGAATTGAGATTGCTCAAACTTGTTTCATTAAGGATCCGAACAAATGTTTGAGAGAATGGAGACCTTCATTACTTCTATCTAGATTGGATTCCAACCTAGGTACTTGACTCTGTCAAAGATGCACTGTGTATTGCTTTGACCTTGATGGTTTAAAAGTTAAATGGTTAAAAAGGCCCCTTTCTCCTCTCTGCCAATTTCAACGCTTTTCAATGATTTTCAACGCTTGTTCAGATATCTGTTTATTATCTGAAAACCTGGAAACACTAGTAAACCAGTAGGTTTCAAACTTTATGTTAACATATTCCAGGGAATGATGTCCAACTTCTAAAAGATCGTATTAACATTGCAGAATTTATTACATGGAAAGAGAGGATCTGGAATGATTTAAAACATAATAGTCATGATATATGGAATACTTAGCAACAGACTTTCGGGATCCTTGCTTTGAAAATCAATGTATTATATGATTTTTAAAAACGGCCCCTGTGTATTAAAGCTGCTATGACTATTTAGTACGGATAAGGGAGCCATTTAGTCCATTTATCTCCTTCCATCAAAACGTCCAATCTCACCCCTAAAACACAGCTTTCAGCTTCCTCTTGAATGACGATTAAATGATCTGCAATCTGCTCAGGCTCTCAATATTGTGGAATATTCTCCATTTGTATTGGAAAGCCCACTCCACACCAATTGCAACAAATATTTGCCCTTGTGCACACTGACCGTTGCAATCAAGCTTTGATTTCTGACAAACGGACTTATTTTGGTCAGGGAAAGTGCGTGAGACCAATGAAACCAGGAAACTGGATCACTTTCTTTGGCAGGCTGGTAGTGCTGCTGTTCCTGGAGCAGCCCATATAGAAGTATCCCTTTGTACTTCTGCAGGCAGCACCATCCCCTTATTTATACTGGAGCACTGCTGCTGTATCCAGTTATAGTCCATGGCAGCATTGGAAGTACCCAAAATGAATTTGAAAGGTAATCCTTTGTACAAATTTTGGCATCAACCTAGAAGCTAATATGGTTGCCCATGAGGGGGAATTATACATGTTGTGAATTAAACAATTGTGAAAAATTTTGTTTTCTTTTCTGAAGTGTTTTTTGTTTCAACTATATTGGATTATCTGAAAACTGGTTCTGAGTTACTCAGTATCAGAGATCTAATGTACTGTACATAGTACAAATGACACAATGATTGAAGTATTTTTGGTTAATGATTTATTTGCCAATGTTAGTCCTTTCATTGTTTGATTCAGTAGTTCATCTCCAAAAGGTTTACCTAATGTCCTTGAAACTGTTTTTGTTTAAGTTAAAATATTTATCCTGTTCACCTGACCACTTTAAATACACAAGGAAAAGAAAATGGTTAATTTCAATATTTTGGTTTTTTAAATAATAATCCTGATAGACTCATCCTTTTAAGAAGTTGCTGCCCATGAATGCTGATGTATTATTCCTATTCTAGTATCATTTGTAAGTTTGGTCGTCATTCCTTTCCATACTGTATTCCAATCAGAGGTAACCCTGGAGTAGAACGCCACTCCACCCCCAAAAATAACTCTGGGACACCATAATATTCACTTCTAATGACTCTTGAGATACTGCCGTCAGATTATAATCTCTTTTTTTAAATTTTTAACCAGCTTTTGATGCTATTTTCCATCTGCCCTCCAATTCAATATGTTGAATTCTCTCCAACTGTCTCCTGTGCGGTACTTCATTCAAAGCTTTCTGGAAACTCATGTAACTCACATCCCCTTCATTTTCACCACTCACTATATACCTATCATTTCCTCAAAGAACTCTTGGGCTCATAACCTTGGAGATAATAGCAGTAGCCTGTGCATTCACAATGGAAGCTGAGGGACTGCAAAGTCCCAGAAAGGTGTTGGAAATGTTGGGTTGTGAATAGTTGTGCTTTGAACTGTCCATTTAGTTGCATTTAGATTTTTTTTTAAAGTTGGGTTCTCAAGGATAGCTAATTAGCATTTCTACCTAGATATAAGGCCTGTATGATTAATGTTCCCATGGGAAAGGATGCACAGACCTTTCTAGAGTATTATGAGTATTTATAGACAGTGTTTAACTCAGCCTGGATCTGGGAGAGAGGGACCAGCTAGAAACCAAAATGTTCCTGTTTGGAACACCGCCATCTAAGTGGGAGCTCATGCTTGGGTGGAAAACATTGTATCTGGGGGATGTTAAAACAAGGCTGGAAGAGTCACCTAGCTTGGGCTAGAGGGAGAGTCTGCAGCAAAAGAAAATTTTACTGAGAGGCCATTCCAAGATTGCAAAATACCAGACTGAAAGAAGAAAATAACAGGAATAAATGCTCGGGAGCTAAGCAATCCCTGGTACTGATTCTGGGAAAATTGAATGGCAATGGTAAAGCATACCTGTGAAGTGTATTTCTTCAGTTGGGCTAAGAATAAGAAGGAAGTATTTCATTCTGTGGTTTCAAGTACAAGTTGCCTAATAAGGTGGTGCTTAGTTTAATTTTTAAAGATTCATTCATGGGGCATGAGTGTCGCTTGCCCATCCTAGTTACCCTTGGGAGGCAGTTGAGAGTCAACCACATTGGTCTGGCCTAAAGCCACAGCAGGTAAGGACGGCAGATTTCCTTCCCGAGAGGAACCAGATGGGTTTTTGCGACAATTGACAATGGTTTCATGGTCATCAGTAGATTGTTAATTTCAGATTTTGTTTTTAATTGAATTCGCATACCACCATCTGCCATGGCAGTATTCGAACCCAGGTCCCTGGAATATTAGCTGAGTTTCTAGATTAATAGTCGAGCGATAATACCACTAGGCCATTGCCTCCCAATTGGGATTTAGTAATTTGTTACAGTAAACATCTTAAAATGTGAAGTCTTGACTTTTTTTTCATTCTTTCAGCTATTAACAGGAAGTTCAAATTAGTTATCGGTCTCCACAGGAATTGTAACAGCTATTTGTTTGTTTTTCTCGGGATAGAACATAGAACAGTACAGCACAGAACAGGCCCTTCGGCCCACGATGTTGTGCCGACCTTCATCTGAAACCAAGATCAAGCTATCCCACTCCCTACCATCCTGGTGTGCTCCATGTGCCTATCCAATAACCGCTTAAATGTTCCTAAAGTGTCTGACTCCACTATCACTGCAGGCAGCCCATTCCACACCCCAACCACTCTCTGCGTGAAGAACCTACCTCTGATATCCTTCCTATATCTCCCACCATGAACCCTATAGTTATGCCCCCTTGTAATAGCTCCATCCACCCGAGGAAATAGTCTTTGAACGTTCACTCGATCTATCCCCTTCATCATTTTATAAACCTCTATTAAGTCTCCCCTCAATCTCCTCCGCTCCAGAGAGAACAGCCCCAGCTCCCTCAACCTTTCCTCATAAGACCGACACTCCAAACCAGGCAGCATCCTGGTAAATCTCCTCTGCACTCTTTCCAGCGCTTCCACATCCTTCTTATAGTGAGGTGACCAGAACTGCACGCAATATTCCAAATGCGGTCTCACCAAGGTCCTGTACAGTTGCAGCATAACCCCACGGCTCTTAAACTCCAACCCCCTGTTAATAAAAGCTAACACACTATATGCCTTCTTCACAGCTCTATCCACTTGAGTGGCAACCTTTAGAGATCTGTGGATATGGACCCCAAGATCTCTCTGTTCCTCCACAGTCTTCAGAACCCTACCTTTGACCCTGTAATCCACATTTAAATTTGTCCTACCAAAATGAATCACCTCACATTTATCAGGGTTAAACTCCATTTGCCATTTTTCAGCCCAGCTTTGCATCCTATCTATGTCTCTTTGCAGCCTACAACAGCTCTCCACCTCATCCACTACTCCACCAATCTTGGTGTCATCAGCAAATTTACTGATCCACCCTTCAGCCCCCTCCTCTAAGTCATTAATAAAAATCACAAAGAGCAGAGGACCAAGCACCGATCCCTGCGGCACTCCGCTAGCAACCTGCCTCCAGTCCGAAAATTTTCCATCCACCACCACCCTCTGTCTTCGATCAGACAGCCAGTTACCTATCCAATCGGCCAACTTTCCCTCTATCCCACACCTCCTTACTTTCATCATAAGCCGACCATTGGGGATCTATCAGTCTCCATGGTGATTGTAAGAGTCATTCATTCTATTTCTTTCAGGATCCATTTGTCAGATCTTGGCAATTCTCTTCCTTTACCTTAACTAACTTCTCTATCCTTTAGTTAATAATAATCCTCATTTTTCTTTTAACCAATTCTAGATTTGAATCTTCCCCCAATATCCTTCTGTTTCGTAAACACTGTAGCAAAGTGCTTGTCAAATATTCCAGCCAGTTTCTGCTTTATTTTGGTAACTGATTATTCCTCTCACTCAGTGGCAAAAGCTATCCTTTAACAATTCTCATTTTACTGTTCTATTTGTGAAATACTTTACTCTTAATATTTCTTGAGATTCTCTTAAAATCCTTTCTTGTGTTTCTTTTCTCTCAGCCATTATTTTCTTGTATTTTAATATTTTTTTCAAATCATTGCTTTTCTCCCCATTGCTGCTACCTTCAATTGAAGTTTTCTTTCCCCCAACATTTATCCATCCATAGCATTCGGAAATTTGAAATATTTCAGTCTGCAAATCTGTAATCTTCTGATCCATATTTCTTTCATGGGATGTGGGGCGTTGCCGGCAAGACTAATGTTATTGGTTGGAGCAAGGATAATTTAAAACAGCACTAATTCTGTAAACAGAAAGGTGTTTTTAATTTATTTCTCTCTTTATAAGTGGTGCTGTATTTCCTAACCCCTCATTTTTTGTATCATCCATTTTTCATTTAATAACCACCCAAGAAACTCGAGGTAGAGTGAACTCCAAGGGTTAGTTTATTTTCTCACACGCACAATGCAGAAGGGAGGGTTTGCAACATCACTTTCACACACAGTAAAGAGAAGGTTATAGAAAAAGAAAATTTTACAGTACAGAGAAAATGAATATTGGTTCACGTGAATTCAGAGTCCAGTTCCTTTAAGGGGATTGGTGGGTTGAAAACCGTAATGTGAAATTCACTTTTCTGATGGTGTTGACTTCAAGATGAAGACAAATCAGTCTTGTAGGCGGTGGTCCAGGACTTCCAGCAGAAGCCAAGTAGTTGGGACCAAAAGCTCCTTCTGTGTGCCTACTAGTCAGATGTTAAAGAGTAGACTGAGCTATTTGGCTCAGCAAGGCAATATTAACTTGTCCTATCAGCCAGAGGCCAATCAGCTGGAATTCAGCTGCATCTGGAAACCTGCTAAACATTCCAGCCATTTTCAATTGAAAAGGATATTCGAGGGGTCTTTATCTTAGCAGAGCCTGTATCTCCTTTTGGCTAGCTGGGTTACCAAATGCAAATGGCCTTTGTACAGCTCTCCTTAAAGTTGGGATGCACGGTTCCCAAATGGTCATTAGTGGCTCCTCAGAAGGAACAAGTCGAGTTGAGTATTCCTGAAGTAGCTTCTTTTCATTCTGGGGTCACAGATGGACATAAGTTCAGCCATTTTAAGGATTTTATTTAGCCACGGTTCAGTTGTAAAATTTAGAAATACAGTGACTGGTTTAAGGGTTGGGGGGAATAAATTTTATTTAATTTTTTTGTTTGACCTAAAACCAGGAAGTGAAGAAGTACTCATTCGTTCTCTTCATCACACTGGAAAGTCAAACATACTGCCAGCAGGGGCAGTTGCAGTTCCCTACTGCGTTTTGAGGTTTAAACCTGGGTTAGTGCGTTTGTAAGGACATTATCATTTCCTGAGTTGTGTAACATTTGAGTCCTGGGTAGGTTCAAAATTTGTCTTTGGGGGAAAGTCAATTTGGGATTACAGTTCTGATTTTTCCTGCGTCGGAGAATCAGACAAAAACAAAACCATGGTTCCCAGAACTCTGTCTGTTGAAATCCTGAAGATGTATTTTCTGAAGGGACTGGGGGTTAACGTGGCGGTTAGCACTCGGGGGTAAGTGATGGCCAAGCTACCCATTGCTATTCGCAAGGGGATTCTTGGGCATCTCATTTGAAGTGTCAGGTCCTTTGACCATAAAACTGAGCAGCCATTATTCAACTTGGATCCTCCCTGTTCACCTTGGTAGCCTGTGGGTTCAGTTGTCCCAACCCAGGCACTGACTGGCTGTCATGCAATTGGGGTTCTTTAATGGGACTTTGGCCCCTTTCAGGGACCCTGGCTCAGTGTCGGGTTTCGGCAAGAGCACAGGTGGGTAGGGATGGGGGTGGTTCAGTTACTGTTGCTAGGGGTTGGTACTGCAACAGGCTTGGGTCAACCTTTTGGTGTCTGGATGAAAGGAAGACTGCTTTCAGGAAGGGGTAATCATACATCCAAACTGGGTAGGAGTAGAGTGCTGCAGCCCAGTGAACTGGGTATGGGTCATTTTGGATGCAGTCAGATTACGTCTTAATTTGCAGTTATTCAAATTGACTCGAATTCCATAATTTTCTCTGTCGCTTCTCCCTCATTTAATCCAATAAATGATGAAAACATTCCATGTTTCGGGTTTATTTTCCTTTTTTTTCCTCTTTTTCTAAAGGCACTGACTTGTTACGGGCCAGCAGTCCTCCAGAATGCACCTTGGATGTGGTAGCTCGCCAAGGTGGTTCCTGCATCAGCCACACGCTGAGTTGCAAATGATTCAATTATGGGAGGAAAAATGAGAAGCGAGCCCCATCTTGTTCTAATTCGATGTTTACTTCATGTCAATGAAGAATACGATCTGTTAGTTTAATTCCCCAGCCTGGCACCCAATGAACAATTCTCTATACACTGCCATCATCCAGCTGAGGTTTGCTTATTCAGTACAGCCCAGGGATTGAATCTGAGAGCCTCCTAGTCATGTATTCTTCACAACCACTGCAATTCGTGTCTCCCAAACTCTTACAGGATGAATTGTGATTCTAAAAAGGCACAACATAACCTCAGGAAAAACAGAATCATAGAATCCCTACAGTGCAGAAGAAGGCCATTTGGCCCATCGAGTCTGCACTGGTCACAAACCCTCCCAGGCCCTATCCCCATAAGTTCACATATTTACCCTGCTAATCCCCTGACACGAAGTGGCAATTTAGCATGGCCAATCCACCTCACCTGCACATCTTTGGATTGTGGGAGGAAACCAGAGCCCCCGGAGGAAACTCATGGGGAGAATGTGCAAACTTCACCCAGAACGTCACCTGAGGCCGGAATTGAACCTGGGTCCCTGGCGTTGTGATGCAGCAGTGCTAATTACTGCCACTATGCTGCCCTTGTAAAGCTTGTAAAGTTTCTCGTCAAAAACAAGAATATGAAAGACTTGTGGATTTCTGTATCTCATTGGATTGAGTTTAATTGTCTAATTCTAGGATTATTTTCCTCTGAAGGAATCAGAGTTGTGAATTTATTCACATTCTACTGATTTGTTTGGCTATCAAGTGACTCATCGTTGATAACTTGTCTAATCTTTAGGATACAAAGAAGAGCATATCCTAATTTTGTACGCACACAATGTATTCCAAACCACAATTCAAAGCCAGGGGGCATCTTAACCTATCATTTACAAATGGTGAAAATAATTTAAAGGTTGCTTTGTCAAGTGGAAACATTTATTGATCTGACAGGATTTAAGACAATCGACAAAATGCAGAGTGGAATCTTTTTTTTTGTAAGGCAGCGAGTTGTTATGATCTGGATTGTGCTACCTGAAAAGAGTTGTGGAAACAGAATTGAATAAGTGCCTCAAGGGGATCATTTTCAGGGCTTTGGAGAAAGAGGAGAGTGGAACTAACTCTTTCAAAGAGCCAGCACAGCAGACATGATGCAGAGAACAGTCTTCTCCTTTCTGTATTCGTCTGTAATTGTCTACGGTGTTACTTTTTACTCACAACAAGCCCATCGCAGCAATTAGATTTTTTTAGGAGCATAACAAAGTCCTATTACTAGTTGAAGAGAAACAGGAAGGCAGGACGTTCTGTAACCTAAACTGCTCCAATATTTTGTTTAAAAATGACCTCCTATCGCCTGTTAATCCAAATTTTTGCCTTTTCTCAGCATCATTTAATATTCTTGCTTATCAGTCCCTCTGTCACATTTTAAACGCTTACAGCACTGGACGTTGCATTTCACATTCTTGCAATAAAGTTTATTTGTTCGTCACAAGTTAGCGGAGTTTTTGTTTTTAAAAGTTTATTATTTTTAACGGTAAAAGCGGAAGTAGGCCACGGGGTAACCTGGGAAGGGGTCATTTGGCGCACGAGGTTTTAAAAGGCAGGCCGCACTATTCAGCGGGCAGCGGAGTGAGCAGGGAGCAGAGTGAGAGCTGAAGGGCTTTGGCTCAACGGGCTTAGGAGGAAACGGGCGGGGGAGGGTAAGTTTAAAGAAAAAAAATTCTTTTTTTTCTCTTTTTCAACTTTTAAATCTTAGTTCTTTCCCTGTGGAATCTGTGGAAAAGGGGCATTATGAATGTGAAGCCAGTTTGCTGTGCTCTGTGCCGGGTGTGGGAGGTCATGGAGTCTCCTAACCTCCCAGAAGTGCATATCTGCGCTGGGTGCGTCGAGCTGCGGCTCCTAAGGGACCGAGTTAGGGAACTGGAGCTGCAGCTTGAGGACATTCGTCTGGTCAGGGAAAACGAGGAGGTGATAGATCGGAGTTATAGGCAGGTGGTCACACCGGGGCCACAAGAAGCAGGCAAGTGGGTCACAGTCAGGAAAGGGAAAAGTCAGGTGGTAGAGAGTGCCCCAGTGGTTGTGCCCCTTAAAAATAAGTACTCTTGTTTGAGTACTGTTGGGGTGGACAGCCCACCTGGTGGAAGCAGCAGTGGTCGTGCCTCCGGCGTGGGGTCCGGCCTTGTAGCACAGAAGGATAAGGAAAGGAGGAGGAAGGCAGTGGTGATAGGGGACTCTACAGTGAGGGGGTCCAGGCAGGCGTTTTTGTGGAGGAAGTTGAGAAACGCGGATGGTGGTTTGCCTCCCTGGTGCCGGGATCAGGGATGTTTCTGACTATTTCCAAGAAATCCTCAAGTGGGAGGGAGAGGAGCCAGAGGTCGTGGTGCATACTGGTACCACTGACATAGACAGGAAAGGGGAAGGGGTTATGAAAGGAGAATATAGGAAGTTGGGTCGGGAGTTAAGAAGAAGGAATGCAAAGGTAGTAATCTCAGGATTGCTGCCTGTGCCACGAGACAGTGAGGGAAGGAACAGAATAAGGTGGAGGATAAATGCGTGGCTGAGGGATTGGAGCAGGGGTCAGGGATTCAGGTTCCTGGATCATTGGGACCTCTTTAGGGGCAGGTGTGACCTGTACAAAAAGGACGGGTTTCACTTAAATTCCACGGGGACCAATATCCTGGTGGGAAGGTTTGCTCAGGCTACTGGGTAGTGTTTAAACTAGAATGGTTGGGGGGTGGGAATCAAAATGAGGTGACTGGGAGAGAGGAGGTTAGCTTAAAAATAAAAGGGGCTTGTAGACAGTGTGAGAGGGAGGATACACAGGTGACGGAGAAGGCGAGCGCCCAGACCAAAGGGTTGAGATGTGTTTATTTTAATGCAAGGAATCTAGTGAACAAAATGGATGAGCTTAGAGCATGGATCACTACTTGGAAGTGTGATGTGGTGGCTATTACAGAGACTTAGTTATCTCAGGGACAGGACTGGATACTTCAAGTGCCGGGTTTCAGATGTTTCAGGAGAGACAGGGAAGGAGGGAAAAGAGGTGGGGGAGTGGCACTGTTGATCAGGGATAGTGTCACGGCTGTAGAAAAGATGGACGCCACAGAGGGATTGTCTACGGAATCTCTGTGGGTGGAGGTTCGCAACAGGAAGGGGTCAATAACTTTACTGGGTGTTTTCTGTAGGCTGCCCAATAGTGGCAGGGATGTGGAGGAGCAGATTGGGAAGTAGATCCTGGAGAGAAGTGGTAATAACAGAGTGGTCGTGATGGGAGATTTTAATTTCCCAAATATCGATTGGAATATCCCTTGGGTAAGGGGTTTAGATGGGGAGGAGTTTGTTAGGTGTGTTCAGGAGGGCTCCCTGACACAGTATGTGGATAAGCCTACAAGAGGAGAGGCTGTACTTGATTTGGTATTAGGGAATGAACCTGGGCGGGTGTCAGATCTCTCAGTGGGAGAGCATTTTGGAGATGGTGATCATAACTCTATCTCCTTTACATTAGCGTTGGAGAGAGATAGGATCAGTCAAGCTAGGAAAGTGTTTATTTGGAGTAAGGGCAATTATGAGGCTAATAGGCAGGAAATTAGAGGCATGAATTGGAAGGAGATTTTCTCAGGGAAATGTACAGAAGAAATGTGGCAAATTTTCAAGGAAAATTTGTCTGGAGCTCTGCACAGCAACGTTCCAATGAGACGGCAGTTATGGTCGGTTACAGGAACCATGGTGCACGAAAGCTGTAACGAATTTAGTCAAGAAGAAAAGAAAAGTCTACAAAAGGTTCAGGGAGCTAGGTAATGTTAGAAATCTAGAAGAGTATACGACTAGTAGGAAGCAACTTAAGAGGGAAATTAAAAGAGCAAGAGGGGGTCATGAGAAGGCCTTGGCAGACAGGATAAAGGAAAACCCCAAGGCATTCTACTAGTATGTTAAGAGCAAGAAGATAAGATCATAGATCATAGAAACCCTACAGTACAGAAAGAGGCCATTCGGCCCATTGAGTCTGCCCCGACCACAATCCCACCTGGGCCCTACCCCCATATCCCTACATATTTACCTGCTAATCCCCCTAACCTACGCATCTCAGGACACTAAGGGCAATTTAGCATAGCCAATCAACCTAACCCACACATCTTTGGACTGTGGGAGGAAACCGGAGCACCCGGAGGAAACCCACGCAGACACGAGGAGAATGTGCAAACTCCGCACAGTCAGTGACCCAAGCCGGGAATCGAACCCAGGTCCCTGGAACTGTGAAGCAGCAGTGCTAACCACTGTGCTACCGTGCCACCCAAGGTGTGAAGGAGTAGGACCTACCAAATGTGATGGTGGGAAAGTCTGTATAGAACCGGTAGAAATAGCAGAGGTACTCGATGAATACTTTACTTCAGTATTCACAGTTGAAAAGAATCTTGGTAGTTGCAGTGCAGACTTGCAGTGGACTGAGAAGATTGAGCATGTGGACATTAGGAAAGAGGATGTGTTGGAGAGCATCAAGTCAGATAAATTGCCGGGACTGGATGGGATGCACCCCAGGTTACTGTGGGAGGCGAGGGGAGAGATTGCTGAGCCTCTGGCGATGATCTTTGCATCATCAATGGAGACGGGAGAGGTTCCGGAGGATTGCGGATGTGGTTCCGTTATTCAAGAAAGGGAGAAGAGAGAGCCCGGGAAATTATAGACCAGTGAGTCTGACCTCAGTGGTTGGTAAGTTGATGGAGAAGATCCTGAGAGGCAGGATTTATGAACACCTGGAGAGGAATAGTATGATCAGAAATAGCCAGCACGGCTTTGTCCAAGGCAGATCATGCCTTATGAGCCTAATTGAATTTTTTGAAGATGCAAGTAGACACATAGACGAGGGAAGAGCGGTAGATGTAGTTTATATGGATTTCAGCAAGGCGTTTGATAAGGTGCCCCATGCAAGGCTTATTGAGAAAGTGAAAGGGCATGGGATACAAGGGGACATTGCCTTGTGGATTCAGAACTGGCTTGCCCACAGATGACAAAGAGTGGTTATAGATGGGTCCTTTTCAGCATGGAGGTCAGTCACCAGTGGCGTGCCCCAGGGATCTGTTCTGGGACCCTTGCTCTTTGTGATTTTTATAAATGACCTGGATGAGGAAGTGGAAGGATGGGTTGGCAAGTTTGCTGATGACAAAGGTTGGTGGTGTTGTGGATAGTGTAGAGGGATGTCAGCAGTTGCAACGAGACATAGATAAGATGCAAGACTGGGCGGAGAAGTGGCAGGTGGACTTCAACCCAGATAACTGTGTGGTGGTTCATTTTGGCAGGTCGAATAGGATGAAAGAATATAATATTAAGGGTAAGACGCTTGGCAGTGTGGAAGATCAGAAGGATCTTGGGGTTCGGGTTCATAGGACGCTCAAAGCAGCATTGCAGGTAGAGGCTGTGGTTAAGAAGGCGTATGGAATACTGGCCTTCATCAATAGAGGAATTGAGTTTAGAAATCGGGAGATAATGCTGCAGCTGTATAGGACCCTGGTCTGACCCACCTGGAGTGCTGTGCCCAGTCTGGTCGCCTCATTACAGAAAGGATGTGGAAGCCATAGAAAGGGTGCAGAGGAAATTTACAAGGATGTTGCCTGGATTAGCTGGCTTGCCTTATGAGGATAGGTTGAGAGAGCTAGGTCTTTTCTCGGAGAAACGAAGGATGAGAGGTGACCTGATAGAGGTGTATAAGATGTTGAGAGGTATTGATCGAGTGGATAGTCAGAGGCTTTTACCCAGGGCTGAAATTATTGCCACAAGAGGTCACAGGTTTAGGGTGCTGGGGAGTAGGTACAGAGGAAATGTTTGGGGTAAGTTTTTTACTCCGAGGGTGGTGGGTGTGTGGAATTGGCTGTCGGTAGTGATGGTGGAGGCGGATTCAATAGGGTCTTTTAAGAAACTTTTGGATAAGTTCATGGAAGTGAGTAAGATAGAGGGTTATAGGTAAGCCTAGTAGGTAGGGACATGTTCGGCGCAACTTGTGGGCCAAAGGGCCTGTTTGTGCTGTAGCTTTTCTATGTTCTAAGTAAGGCTTACATTAACACTGTAATGAAGTTACTGTGAAATTCCCCTAGTCGCCACAGTCCGGCGCCTGTTCGGGTCAATGCACCTAACCAGCACATCTTTCGGACTGTGGGAGGAAACCAGAGCACCCGGAGGAAACCCACGCAGACACGGAGAATGTGCAAATTCCAGACAGACAGTGACCCAAGCCGGGAATTGAACCCAACTGCTAAGCACTGTGCTACCCTGCCGCCCCTGTGAAGAATCCATTAATGGACTTGGATATCATTTGGAATAAAGTATCCATGTTTGCAAATCTTGTACGAAAGGAAATGATTATTCCCCGTTTACTCTTGTCAATTCTTATCATTATTTGAACATTTTGATTGGATCGCTCCTTAGATCTCTCTTTTCCAGGAACTATAACCCAAATTCATCCAGTTTTTCATCAAACAGCATCTGGATCCCTTCATCCCATATATCACCATCGATTGTTTGAAACTTTGCAAAATAATCTTCCCAATGGTGTTTGTTGCATCCAAAACTAAAGACAGTATTCCAAATGAGATCTGACCAATGGTCTCTGATTACAGTGGTGTTGCCCTCCTTTTATATCTTGCACCTCTTGTGATGAAACGCAGCATCCCAAAAGTCTTTGATTATTAATGCTTGCACCTGCATACCTATCTTATGTTTATGTGCTTGGACTCTGTTCATCCCCCACCCCATGATTCCTTCTTCAGATTGATATGTATGACTACGTAACATACCTGGCGGTGCATTTACTCCAACATCAGGAGGGTCTAGTTTCACTTTTGCAAGAACCATCACTTAATGTGCAGAATAAGTGCTGTGCATCAGGCCTTCTGAGGTGTTGAGTTTAGTCACATTTCCTGAAGTTGTCACTTTCCAATTCTTAAAATTCTCTGCCCACCAAGACATCTCGAACCATATGGACGTGCTCATTATCTAACAAATCTCGTCTCCGGTAACCTCCTGGAATCCTATTCGGTGTTTATTTCAATCACTGTCCAGTACATTCTACGTGCAGATTTAGTAGAACTGAATGCTCCCAGTAAACAATGTTGCCTTGTAAATGTGCAAGCTAAATTAGACCTGAAACTCCTAGATTGCTCGTAGTGCCATTTCCTGGGTTGGAAACTTGCTTGCTATCCATGTATATGAATGATATGAACATTTTTACAGAAGGAACAATGCAGTAACAACATTTATAGATAAAGTCAAAATAAAGGATATCCTTCGATATGAAAGAACACCAAAAGACACAGCCAGGTTTGGGGGTGATCAGCTATACAGGTCAATAAAGATCTGTTGCTTGATACATTTTGGGAAGAATGGGGTTTATGGAAGAGTAGTGGGGGAAGAACCACAGAATATTCAATTTAGTAAAATTCTCAATAGAGTGGAGGAACAAAAGTCTAGAAGTGCCAATACTGTAAAACCCAGAAGCACACTGCCCTGTAAACAGACGATGATGAAACTGCACAAGAAATTTAGAAAACAAGTAGTGCAAAGTTCACTATAGCAGTAAAGCTTATGGGGAACATGATGTAATATTGGAATGAATAAAGAGATTGCATGGCTAAATCACCCTAGCAACCGGTTTCATTCTGAGCTGAGTTTCAAATTCACCATTCACATGTTAACAACAGATTGCTTCCATCTCCACAATATTACCCAATGCTATTGTTTCAACCACAGACTGTTGAAGACCTCCCTGAACACTAACACACCAAATTCAAAATCCTAGATTTTATTTAAAAAAAAAAAATCCCCATTCTATCCCTGCTACCTTGTTCAACACTATGCTCCAGTTAGTGATCTTCTATCCTGTGAAACTTCTTTCTGCCGTTTCAACCCTATTTAATTTCTCTTCTCAGCTTAAAAGATGTTTTCTTAAAAACTATATATTCAAATATGCTTGCAGTCATATTGCATCACTACTTGGTGTCTCTTTCCCTTCTATGAAGCACTTGGGGTTCTTTTTACATTAAGGACACTCTATGAATGCAAGTTGGTGTTGCATGCTGCTTTTCAGTGGGCTACTTGCTTTGTGGGATACAAGTGTTTTCACGTTTCCAATAGTAGTTGCACTTGAAAGGGTGTCAGACTAATTCTTCAAGCCTATAAACGCAGCTCCCACTGATTGTGTAGGAGTGGGAAATTTACCCTATAGTATGGTGGTTCAGTCCAGTTAAAGCTTCTTGCACTAAATTATTTGGGCTGTCAACTCTCCAAATGATTGAGAATGTCTACTCCAGCCTTGAGATACAGGTATGTTTTGGTAATAATATTGGGCATTACTTTTAACTCCTGGACTGGTGCATGCCTTTATTTTGTGTCCTCACTTAAACCTTTATCATAGAATCATAGAAACCCTACAGTGCAGAAGGAGGCCATTCGGCCCATCGAGTCTGCACCGACCACAATCCCACCCAGGCCCTACCCCCACATATTTTACCCGGTAATCCCACTAACCTACACATCCCAGGACTCTAAGGGGCAATTTTTTTAACCTGGCCAATCAACCTAACTTTAGATGTGGTTGTCTATCTCACCAAACCAAAATTAACATAGGTAGCAAATTTGTTATACCAAATATATTATTATAGGATGGCACAGCAGTTAGCACTGCTGCCTCACCGCGCCAGGGGCCCGGGTTCGATTCCCTGCTTGGGTCACTGTCTGTGTGGAGTTTGCACATTCTCCCCATGTCTGCATGGATTTCCTCTGGATGCTCCAGTTTCCTCCCACAATCCAAAGATGTGTGGGTTAGGTTGATTTTGTCATGCTAAATTGACCTTTAGTGTCAGGGGGTTAGCAAGGTAAATAAGTGGGGTTACGGGGGATAGGGCCTGGGAGGGATTGTGATCGGTGCAGACTTGATGGGCCAAATTACCTCTTTCTGCACTGGAGGGATTCACTGAATAATCAACAAAACGTTTAACTGAGACAACAATGATATATTTACATTTTTGATTCAATTCTTTGGGTAGAGAAAACAATATTTCTAAAAACTAAACCTTTCTCTGTAGTCATCTAAATGTACACAGTAGTTTTCTCTTTCAAGAATATAATGTAATTTCTTTTCAATGCCTCTTGGCTGCTTCCAGATTTTTAAAATTGTTCTTATTTACCCATTGTCCTTATGTGATTTTGTTTTTCCAGTGGTCAGGCTGCTGCTTTTGAGCAGAACAAATAAACTGTACCAATTGTGAGTTTCATTAAATAATACGCTAGTACAGCATAGAAGTAGGCTATTTGTCCCTTTGAATATGTGCTGCCTCTTTCAAAAAGCAATTCAGTTAGTCCCACTCTTTTCCCATATTCCTGCAATTTGTTTCTCGCGTGTATTTATCCAATTCCTTTTTCGAAGGCTACTGGTGAATCTCTACACACGAGCCAACGCAAATTCTAACCACATCGCTGATTTTATTTATGTCACCTCTTATTCTTTCATCAGTTATCTTAAATCCATTTCGTCTCTGTGCTTTTGATAGGCAGCCCGATTCTCCCTTGCATTATCAAGTTGCTATTGGTCATGTATTCTGCAATTGACACCTTCTATTGATTTATAACTTTTATTTCTTTACTCCCATTACCACTCCCTTTGGCTTTGTGCCACCAACCCCTTTGTTATATAATCTCTCCTCTCTCCCACCCTATCATCGATTTTTGTTCTTTTTCCCCACTCACCCCTTCACTTGCTCAGAATCAATTACATTTCTAACTTTTCCCCAGTTCTAATGAAAAGTCATTGACCTAAAATGTTACCTTGGTTTCTGTTGTGCATGTGCAATTGTTTCTGACTTGACAACAAGGAGAAAGGATTTCTGAGGTGCCACACCACGGGTTACTTAAACAAACCAATGCAGATTTACTTACAAGGTGTTGCCTGATTGAAGTTCAACATTAAAGATTAATGTTGAATTAAAGATTAAAAACCCACAAATGCCACTGGCGATGTCGCAGCATGTCATGTGATTGATGCACACACCAATACATTACAAGACACAACAGTTTCTGTCCTCACAGATGCTGCTTAATCTACTAAGCATTTTCTGTTTTTATTTCAGATTTCCAATATCTGTTTCTTGTTTTGCAGCTGAATCTATCGTATATCTTTTTTTTTGTTTCATTCTACTCTTTAACTCTTTAGTCGCTAGGGGAGCTCTGCATTTGGTTGCTTTTTCTCTTTTGCTGGAATGCATCTCGATTTTAGATGAACCATCTCCTGTTTAAAGTCTGTCCATGATCTGTTTCACTTTTGACTTAAATGCTTGGGCCAGATGATTCTTTAGTTCACCGAATTTAGCCCTCCTCCAGTTAAGTGTTTTCTACGTTGCTCCTTATCCCTCTCCAAAACTAATCTAAACCTTACAATATTGGGAGTCCTATTGTGCAGTGGCAGTACTTCTGAGCCAGAAGCTCCAGGTTCAAGTCCCACTTCATGGGCGGCACAGTGGTTAGCACTGCTGCCTCACAGCTCAAGAGACCCGGGTTTGATTCTTGGCTTGGGTCACTGTTTGTGTGGAGTTTGCACGTTCTCCCCGTGTTTGCGTGGGTTTCCTCCCACAGTCCAAAAATGTGCGGATTAGGAGCATTGGCCATGCTAAATTGCCCCTTACTGTCTGGGATGTGTAGGTTAGAGGGATTAGCAGGGTAAATATGTTGGGTTACGGGGATAGGGCTTAGGTGGGATTGTTGTCAGTGCAGACTCTTTTACATAGAAAGCATTCTTTCTGGATGTATCACAGCTTGGTATGGCTCCTGCTCTGCCTAAGACCACAAGGATCTACAAAAGGTCGTGAATATAGCCCAATCCATCACGCAAACCAGCCTTCCATCCATTGACTCTGTCTACACTTCCTGTTGCCTCGGCAAAGCAGCCAGCATAATTAAGGACCCCACGCACCCCGGACATTCTCTCTTCCACCTTCTTCCTTTGGGAAAAAGATACAAAAAATCTGACGTCACGTACCAACCAACTCGAGAACAGCTTCTTCCCTGCTGCTGTCAGACTTTTGAATGGACCTATCTTGCATTAAGTTGATCTTTCTCTGCACCCTAGCTATGACTCTAACACTACATTTTGCACTCTCTCATTTCCTTCGCTATGAACGGTATGCTTTGTCTGAATAGCACACAAGAAACAATACTTTTCACTGTGCGTTAATACATGTGACACTAATAAATCAAAAGACTCGATGGGCCAGATGGTCTCCTTCTGCATTTTAGGGTTTCTGTGATTTCTATGATTCTAGGACTTCATGAACAGGAAGGTGCATTCATAATGTGTCCAAGAAGGTCTGATCATCAGCACCTAAATCCTTCTAGGGCAGATGGTAAGAGCAGGAGAGTTTCCTGGTCAGCCACACTGCAGAAGACAACCACTGCAGTACTTTACATCGATCCAATGGAAATCCAGGATTGCCAATGCCCCCTCAGGACACCGATGCCTGAAGGAGAAAACTGTACAGTACTCTAACCATTATTCCTGCAGTACTTCCCAATTGCAACACACTCCACTTGACCCACTTCATTTCCCACCCCTGGACACAGAAGTACCTTCTCCATCATTGGATAGGAAACATACCACATAGGAAAAATCTCCTGAACACACTTCAGAAATTCCACCCCTTCTCTACCCTTAACACAATCATTTGCTCAGGTTTGCTGTTGCTGCCTATTGTTAACAATGCAAGTTTGAGGTAAGAGCCGAATACAATGTTTCACGAATTGCAATGCATGGAATAAACAATTAATAAGTGACAAAAATGAAAGATTTGACCTGCAGAAAATAATGCAACATTACGTTTGCCCAGAAAAACCGAGGGCAGTTTTGGAGCAAGGATTGGTATAAGCTCAATGAATTTGTGTGTGTAGCTAACTAGAATCATTGGATAGGCTTTCACATTTGGCGCTTTGAATGCGTTACCTCTTTTTTTTTAGTGCGGTTTTATTTCTTATCCTACTGTGTCCATCTTGAAAATATTTTTGACGAATCTGTTCAGTTCTGTACCATTTACGTGCTTTTTAACCAAGGGATTGTCACCCTGTGAAACCAATTTTTTAATGCACTGTATATTTTCCAGTATCCTGCAGAGTTATGTAATAAGTGTTGCATGAAGATTGTTAGAAAGTGTAATTGAAAATGGGATGTAGCCATAATGGCAATTGAATTCTCTCGGTTTACGAAGCCTCTGGACGCTGGCCCTACATATTGTAGATCCAAAATGGTAAATATCATGTTCCACCACGTTAATTTCAATACTGTGCTTGAAATGTCACACTTTCAATTGGTATTCCTCTGATACACTTCTAAATCTAGCTTGGCTCTGACCTGTCTCTAACTGGAACTTTTTTCATTTTTCTTTTCCCCTTCGGTTTGATTTGAAATGTTACAATTCTAAGCAAAAAAGCGTCGAGTCCCAGAAAAAGCTGATGAGGTCAAATGTTTGAATCCATTACTCCTTTGATTCATTCTAAATGTGCATGCTGTGAGTCCCCTATTTATGAAGTTGTCAGAGAGACTCTTGTTAGAATTATTAAGCTGGATGTGCTGAGAGGATTAATACAAGGTCCTGTCGAGTGCTATGTGTTTCTGAAATCTGATTTAGCGTGTGGTTTGTTTATGGCCAGTTCTGAGAGGCCATGTGTGCATCCTCCTTTTGCACGGATCTTTGGAGTGAATGTTGCTATTAAGTTTAGAGGCCACTTTGTTCATCAAAGACTGATGACTGACATTAAATATTGCGATTGGTGCAAGGAGGTCATTTTGGTGTCACTCCACCACGATGTGAACTGCACTGAACCTTCTCTGACGGGGAAAACCCATAGAAGTATCTTGACATATACAGTAATGCAAACTAATTTGTGTTTGGGAGTTTGAGGGGAAAGATTATATCTAGAGTGTGAGCATTGAATTCAAGAGCTGAGGATCCTTCTGCAAAAAGAAAACTTCATTATCAGCCTATCTGTCTTGACCTGCAGTATTCCGTTGGCATTAGTTATGCAAGTGTTGTCTCGTGTTGATTATTTTGTATTTGGGTAAAGCAAAGTTTTCATTCATGTCAACTCCAGTGTGGTCTGTTAGTGTTGTTCTTGGTACTATCCCATTCCTACAGCTACAATGACTTGTATTGCCATATGGAAAAACGTTTCAGGAATGACCATATAGTGAGAGCATCAATCAAGATAAAGTTGGAGTTTAAAAAGCTTGTGGATTGTTGGAGGAATGACTATGGTGAGTGAGGAATTCTACAGTTAAAAGTTAATTTGGGGAGTCTGTTGGCAGGCAAAGGGACATCTGGTAAGTGGGAGGGTTTTAAAAACCAGGGTAAGCACATTCCTCTTGGAGTGAAGGGCAAGGCTGGTTGAAGTAGGGAACCCTGGATGATTCGGGATATTGAGGCCCTGGTCAAGAAGAAGGAGGCACATGACATGCATCGGCAGCTGGGATCAAGTGGATCCCTTGAAGAGTATAGGGGGGGTGTAGGAGTAGAGTTGAGAGAGAAATCAGGAGGGCAAAAAGGGGACATGAGATTGCTTTGGCAGATAAGGCAAAGGAGAATCCAAAGAGATTCTACAAATATATAAAGGGCAAAAGAGTAACTCTGGAGAGAGTAGGGCCTCTTGAGGATCAACAAGTTCATCTATGGCAGATCCACAAGAGGGGGTGAGATCCTGAATGCATATTTCTCATCAGTACTTACTGTTGAGAAAGGCATGGATGTTGGGTAACTTGGGGAAATAAATAGTGATGTCTTGAGGAGTGTACATATAGCAGAGAGGGAAGTGCTGGAAGTTTAAAAGCGCATCAAGGTAGATAAATCCCCGGGACCTGAAGAAGTGTATCCCAGGACATTGTGGGAGGCTAGGGAGGAAATTGCAGGTCCACTAGCCGAGATATTTGAATCATCGACAGCCACAGGTGAGGTGTCTGAAGATTGGAGGGTGGCGAATGTTGTGCCTTTGTCTAAAAAGTGCTGCAAGGAAAAGCCTGGGAACTATAGGCCGGTGAGCCTCACATCTGTAGTGGGTAAGTTGTCAGAAGATATTCTGAGAGGCAGGATCTACAGGCATTTAGAGAGGCAACGACTGATTAGGGACAGTCATGTCTCTCAAATTTGATTGAGTTTTTTGAAGGGGTAATCAAGAAGGTAGATGAGGGCAGTGCAGTTGATGTTGTCTACATGGACTTTAGCAAGGCCTTTGACAAGGTACCACATGGTAGGTTGTTGCATAAGGTTAAATCTCACGGGATCCAGGGTCAGGTAGTGAAATGGATACAAAATTGGCTGGATGACAGAAGACAGAGGGTGGTTGTAGAGGGTTGTTTTTCCAACTGGAGGCCTGTGACCAGCGGTGTGCCTCAAGGATCGGTACTGGGTCCACTGTTATTTGTCATTTATATTAATGATTTGGATGAGAATGTAGGAGGCATGGTTAGCAAGTTTGCAGATGACACCATGATTGGTGGCATATTGGACAGTGAAGAAGGTTATCGAGGATTGCAGCGGGATCTTGATCAATTGGGCCAGTGGGCTGACGAATGGCAGATGGAGTTTAATTTGGATAAATGCGAGGAGATGCATTTTGGTAGGTTGAACGAGGGCAGGACTTACACAGTTAATGGTAGGGCATTGGGGAGAGTTACAGAACAAAGAGATCTAGGGGTACATGTTCATAGCTCCTTGAAAGTGGAGTCACAAGTGGACAGAGTGGTGAAGAAGGCATTTGGCATGCTTGGTTTCATTGGTCAGAACATTGAATACAGGGGATGGAACGTCTTGTTGAAGACATTTGTAAAGCCACACTTGGAATACTGCATTCAATTCTGGTCACCCTATTATAGAAAGGATATTATTAAACTAGAAAGAGTGCAGAAAAGATTTACTAGGATGGTTTGAGTTATAAGGAGAGGCTGGATAGACAGGGACAATTTTTTCTCTGGAGCGCAGGAGGCTTAAGGGTGACCTTATAGAGATCTGTAAAATAATGAGGGGTACAGATCAGCTCGACAGTCAATATCTTTTCACAAAGGCCGAGGAGTCTAAAACTAGAGAGCATAGGTTTTAAAGTGAGAGGGGAGAGATACAAAAGTGTCCAGAGGGGCAATTTTTTCACACTGGTGGTGATTGTCTGGAACAAGCTGCCAGTGGTGGTAGTAGAGGCGAGTACAATTTTGTCTTTTAATAAGCATTTAGACAGTTACATGGGTAAGATGGGTATAGAGGGATATAGGCCAAATGCAGGCAACTGGTACTGGCTTAGTGGATTTTAAAAAATGGGGCGGCATGGACAAGTTGGGCCGAAGGGCCTGTTTCCATGCTGTAAACCTCTATGACAGTTAAATAACTTGAGGGGAGAATAACCTGAGGAGAGAATAAGTTGGAGTAGAAGAATGAGCAATACAGGAAGGAAAAGTGTGTGAGATGGCATATTGGAGTTTAGAAAGGAAGGTTAAGAAAAACGATGACCTTAGAAGTCGTCGTCTTTTTAAATTGGAGACAAGGTTACAATACAAGAATGAGAGACCTTGAAGTGTACACTCAATTGCAAAGGAACTAACTCTTCTGTGGCACTTTGGTTGCTTTACAAGTTATTTTCTCTCCTTTTGCAGTCTCTGGTGTGACTGTTATCACTCACCTCTGGAAGATGCTGACCCCTAACTAGTTTAGGATTCCATGAGTGCGATTTATTCTTTACCTTGTGCCATTATTCTTGAGTGAGCTTTGACTGAATCAGGTAATTTTGACAAGAAGCATCACAGCTGAGACCAATCTTGTTGCCGCTTGCTCACTTTTCATGGGGAAAGAAGTTCAGCAATCTGGCTGAACTTGACCCCACACTGGGACCTTTACCGTTCTGCCTGCTCTGCTGAGAGCAACAAACTTGGTGCAGGCAGGGTGGGGGGGCGTGGATTGACACTGGGTACTTTCTGTTTTATGGCGTTCACTACTCAGTGCTTCAAGTCCATAACCATTGTGGATCTGAAAATGAGCCACTTGAGACTGTTTAAAATACACATGGACAACAATCTACTTGTATTTAGTTTCTTTCACCACAATGAACCATGTTGTAATATAAATTATTCAGTATGATGAGAGAGTTCATGCTTAAATCACAATTCTGTGCATCCAGTTGATACTTCTACTGACACGAGGGTTTAAAACATTGCAGTGAGAATTTCTGAAATGTTTAGTTGTGGAATCGTCAATGGTTCCAGATGATTTCCTAATGATTTTGTTCAACATGTCATTTGCACATACCGACACATTTGACGTTAATTACATGCAGTGACTTTATCCATGATGGCCCCACTGTAACACTGGTCTGTTGCATCTGTGAAATTAATTTCCTGCAGTATATTTAACAAAGGGACTACTCTGCCAAATTACACTTTATAATCAGCTAATTACTTTTAAAATGCAGTGCAATGGATTGAAATTTGAATAGAATTGACCTCTGTACTGGTTAGGAAATGGACACACTACTCCCACACCTTTCATTGTGCATTTCCTTTCATTTCACCTTCCCAATTTTCTCCGTCTCCAGCAGGGCATGCAATTTAGAAGTGATATCAGAAGCCATCTCTTCAGTGTTGTGGGAATCAGAAACCTCCTTCACCAACAAGCTGTGGATGCTGGGTCAATTGAATTTTTAGATATTTGCTAGGTAAGGGTGTAGAGAGATTTGGTTTACAAGATGCTGAGAGGTTTTTTTACCCTTGTGGGAGAGTCTAGGACTGGAGGGCATAATCAGAGTAAGGAGGCACCCATTGTAGACCGAGATGAGGAGGAATTTCTTCTGTCAGATGGTAGTGAATCTGTGGAATTCTTTACCACAGAGCTGTAGAGGCTGGGTCTTTAAATATGTTTGAGGCTGAGATGAGTTGATTTCTAATCGGTAAGAGAATCAAGGGTTATGGGCATAAGGTGGGAAAGTGGAGTTGAGGATTATCACATCAGATCAGCCATGATCTCACTAAATGGCAGAGCAGACTCGAGGGGCTGAATGGGCATACTTCTGCTCCTATGTTTTGTGGTCTTATGAAGCAAAGAGAGCTACAATGAAGTTGAGTGATCAGTCATGATCTAATAGAGTAGTGCAACAGACTTGAGGGTTAATTAGCCTACTCTTGTTCCTAGTGAGGTGTTGATACGTGCTATGCCAAGGTTTCTCTCGTGCCTTCCAGCACTTTTTAAAAAATGAAGTATCTTCTTACCTCTAGTGTAAATATAGATCGTGTGCTGGGAATTGTTTTGAACCACAGTCGAGCCTATTCTTGGCCTTTTTCAATAGTCACATTCACACGCCCCTTTCTAGCATAAGTCACCAGATAGCAAGCCAGGAACTTTTTTTTTCTTTCCTTTCCTCATCCAGCAATGTTGAGACAAATTCTAGTGCCATCATAGCTGGCTGAGATTAAATAACTCAATGCAATTTGAGGGCCTTCTTCGTGCGACTCACCTTTTGCTTTGGGTGCTTCATTTAATTGCACGTCAGATCCTTATTTTTTTTTAGCCCTCTTGTAAATCTGATCTTGGGTGGTGACACCCCATGTTTGTGGTTAAAATTACCTGAAAGCAATCATCATTGAGCACTGCAGAAAGGCTTTTTTTACATTTTAAAATTAAAAAGTGAAGATTATAATGAGAGCGATGGTAACCTGATCAGGAAAGGGCTTCAAAAGTTGTATCAGTAAGGATATTCAATCTTGTCATGATCATATTGGAATTGGTAAGGTTTCTGTGGTTTTTGTGCCTCATCAGTTTTAAAGGCAGAAGTCTGTTTTTCTTAGTTTGAACTCTGGGTTTGTAATGCTTGCCAGTCGATTGCGAGTACAGTAACTCTGTGTTTACCTCAATGAATGGGATATTGTGACCCAGAGTTGGGAATTATTGATGAATGTGATGGAAGTAAGATTCCCTCTGTTAATGATGCAGGAGCAAGCTAATGGAATGTTACTATTTATATAAAACGATAAACTGAGAGATTGGAATTAAGAGAGGCGAATATTCGGTGAACTTCAATACTTGATAGCGGGTTTGTAGAAACCTTCTTACTTCAGTTATTCTGTTGAGGTTGCATATTCAGGTTTCCATTCAAAATATTTTTGAACTATTTGTAAATTTAAGGTGTAGTGTTACAAACTTTCTCAAAACTCATTTTCATCAATGCTTTTCACCAATGCAGTGATGGATCATGGGCCCGTGCTTGTATTTCTCTGCCAGTTAGAAATCAAATTACACTTCTAGGGGTTGAGTGGAACGCCGGCTCAATTTTATTTTGCAGGCAGTGGGGTAGATGAATAGAGGTAGCAGAATGAAAAAGGAGATTTGAGGAGCGAGATCTCCCGTGTGGTTTGATTCTGTTCATGATGGGCAGTACGGTGACACAGCACTGCTGCCTCAGAGCCAGGGACCCAGGTTCGATTCCAGCCTTGGGTGGCTGTCTGTGTTGAGGTTGCACATTTTCCCAGGTCTGCGTGGGTTTCCTCTGGGTGCTCCGGGTTTTCTCCCACAGTCCAAAGATGTCAAGTTAGGTAGCTGGGTCATGCTAAATTGCCCCTTAGTGTCCCAAGATGTGTAGGTTAGGGGGATTAGCAGGGTAAATACGTGGGGTTGCGGGAATAAGGCCTGGGTAAGATGCTCTGTTGGAGTGTCTGTGCAGACTCGATGGGTTGAATGGCCTCCTTCTGTACTGTTGGGATTCTATGATCTATAATAGTTTACCAGTTCTTGGGAGAGTAGTTTGATTTTCTCTTTTAGGTTTGAAGTTTCTGTGTATCAAAGGATGTTGTAATTGTATAAATAAGGGCTCAGACAGATATGTAAATATTTTCAGCTAACTTAGAGTGAACCACCCATCCAGCTGCTTGTAGATTTAACCCATCTGAAGTTGGCGAGGGAACTTTTGAATTTAAAAGGACCTTTGGGTAACGTATTGGTGGTTACTGATGTGTCACTAGTGGTGTGACTAATGTTTAGTGATGAATTCAGAGAGTCTTAGAACATCAAAACAGAATTGATGGGCATTTTGTTCCTTATTGTAGATCGATAATGATGCCTTACATAAATCTAGGACTCTCACTCCCACCTTGACTAGAATTATTTCTAAGGTTTGAATTCATGAACAGTTGGGCTCCTGGATTAAATTTGGTCCCATGAAAATTGATTATTTCCAGTCCTCCTATATAATGCACTAAGCAATGGAAGATAATCACAGCTATGTTATATTTGCTGAACTTTAACTCAGCAACTTTAGATAACATATTGACCTTTTCTCTCTTTGAAATATGAGGAAATCTTTTGCAGTATCTTGTGTGTCACTTTGAGTCTGTTAACTGTGTTAGGGACCAGATTAGAAACTCCAAGGTATATTATGAAATTAGTCTCGACTGCAACTTTTAGTTTTGATTTTGGCAATAGGGTGAGCAAAAGATGTTTTGCTCCAGGTATGATGCAATTGACCCACTAGGAAGCTTTAATCAAAACAGACTTTATTTAAGAACAGAATTGGAATAAAGCAAAAAGAATTTGTACAAATTTTACCAATTTTTAAAAATAATTAAACATGACTAAGTATAATTCTTAACAGCTAGCTAACTCTATTGCCCCAGTTTAAAGCAGCATCCCCACAGACATACACCCGTCTTCAGAATTAGTTAGCACAGAAACAAGTATGCTCACGTGGTGCTGGTTTTCCAGCCTTTTAACACCTTTTGGACAGGGACCGAGATACCAGTTTCCAGAGGAGGATGTATCTTCAAACAGCAACTCTGAGAAAGAAACGCTCATACAGCAGAATCTCAGAGATAGGGACTTATCTCCTGGCAAATTCCAGCCTCCAACTTCAGAGAGGGGAAAAGAGAGGCACAGCTCTCTCTCCACTCCAAGCAGAATCTAAACAGCAACCAAGCTTTAGTTCTCTGTGTAAGCCTAGCTCCACCCAGTCATATGACCCAACCTGTCAATCATCCTAATCAAACCCTACTCTGCAAAATCCCAGGGGAACACACTAAAACCAAGAGAGCAAGCATTCATCCAGATTAAAACAAACATTGTAGCAAATTGCATTAATTATGCTGCTGCAGTAACAAGAGAGGATGCTGGTTATAGACAGAATAGAAGGGACTGTTAACAACATCTCACACAGAAACATGACTAAAATACATTTCTTAAAGGCACAGTATCATCGCAATCACATTCAGTATTTTCCAATCACAGAATTGTTATGGTGCAGAAGGAGACCTTTTGGCCCATCATGTCTGCACTGGCTATCCAAAATAGCATTCTGAGCCTATGGGTGGGATTTTAAGGCCTCACTTGGGTGAAATCATGGAATCCCGCCTAAGGCCAATGGATATTTCCGTTCTGGGGCGGGGTGATGTAGTAGGCTTTCAGCCTATGGTCAAATAGTTGTGGGTTTGTCTCCCTGTATCCAGATTTCAGTTCACAAGGCAGGCTGGTGCTTTAGTGCAAATACTTTGTTGCCAGATTTGTTGAGCTGTCAAATCAAGGTTCCGCCTGGCCATTCTAGCTCAGATGGACATTAGAGACGTTGTTGCATCATTAACAACAATTTCTCACTGAAACTTGTTTGGTTCCAGTCACAGTCGACTAGTATCTGTACACTTGCCCCTGCCTTTTGAGTATTAAAACATTGTCCTTGATCTGGCAGCAAAATTGCATACTCGCCTTTACCTGGAGCTTTCCCATTAGAATAGTGCAGCTGTCTCTAATGTAAATTGGGAAAGCCAGCAAGAAGATGCCCTTCTCCTGCTCTTGAAAAAATGATCAGGGAATTCTCATAGTGTCCTGGCCAACAATACTGACGTAAACAAAAACAATTAATTTGATGTTCATTTTGTTGCTGGCACAGTGTCTGCTATGCTCATGTATATAACCAAAGTCCTTGCATTTCAATCTAATTCACTGCCTGAAACCCTTTGAGATGCTTTGATGTGATGAGTGTACAAGTTCCAATGTTTTATTGTTTATCATTTCCTTCAGCATTTTGTGAATACCAATGTGCACTCGTAGACGTTTTTCAGAGTAGCATTTTATGTTCCTTCAAATGGTTCAGAAAATTGTACCTATTCACTTTCAGTCAATGGATTCACATTCCACCGAATGATATGAATTGGAATATGTGGGTAAAGCACAAGTAAGTATTCCTATGATGGAATGGATATTTAGAACTTAATATCAAATGGGTCATTCTCCGCACTTTGCTAATGCAGTGAAGCACTATGTGAAGGCTCAGCACTCAATAACGAAAGAAGGCTCAACTCAAATTGAGAAAAAAAATAAAGTCTTGGAATTATATAGTGCCTTTTGTGATTTCCGAACAACCTTATCTCCTTTCAATTTAATATACTTTAAAAGCTTTTCCAATAATTCAGGTGAAAAGGAAGAAAGTGTTCATGTTTTCTAACTAGGAAGCTGTCCAATTTGAACGGTGTTCTCCACGGAGGCAGCTTAATTCATTTGGGAATTGCCAGCAAGTCTGTGGCCATGTTAGCCCTAGATTCGGGATGAAAAAAATTTGCTGTTCTCCTCCTGCTTGATTTAGTATTACTAAAGCCATCCCCAAATGAAAACAAATTTATTTCCAAACTTAAATCAAGTTTTTTTTTAAAGCTGCAGAGAATTCCTGTCCTTCCTGATTATGACTGGCAATGGAGAATGCACAGACATGAGCTTTGATGGGAGGCAATGTTGCACTCATGATGAAATGGACCACTGTCATTCATGTATGAAGAATGGTTACAAAGGAAAGCAGTGGAGGGTTGCTGCCACTTATTGAATTGAATTGTACTGCAGGAGGAATCAGCAGTTTGAGTGAAAAACAAAATACAATTTGTGTTTGCATTTCTGCTTTGGGTTCCCAAGAGGAAATTGATATGAGTATGTGGGTATATGATCTATAGCTAATGACTGCATTGTAAAGTATTGATGTTGATTATGTTTAGTTCTCTAGTACATGTAATTCCATTGTGTAGAGCTGTTTGTTAATCAGAGATGTGATGAATGGTGATTTGTAACATCCTGGCGCAACGTGCAGGAAACATCTTTGAAGGGTTTTTAATATAGGTGAGGTGATGCTGTGTGCAATTATCTTATGAAACTTCTGTGCACATTCTCTTGCAAAAACAAATCAAATTAACATATGCATCATCTGCCTAACAATACATCATAATCACTGCCATCTTTGGCTTTTGAATGGATTTCTCACTGAACAGTTGCTTGCTTTCCAGAATTTACCCCTCCTCTCAAGTCGATTGTGGTTCCAAGATTTTACCCAACTTGTCATTTGCTGAGGTAAGCTTTACGCATGGTTCCAGAGAAGGAGGGCGAGGTGGAGATGGAGAGAGATTTAGGGAGGAAATTTCAGAGCATTGGGCCCAGCTGCCAGTGGTGGAGCAAAAGGAGAGGGGATTCAAGGAGTTGGAGAAATTCTGATGTCTGAGGATTGTAGGGCTGGTGAATGTTAGCGCAGGGGAGGATGAAGCAATGGAGGGATTTGAATGTGAGGATGAGAATTTTATATTTGAAACATTGGACCTTGAACGACAAACACATGAAGTTGTGGGTGGATCAGTGCAGTTACGATGCAGGCAGTGGAGTTTTGGATGAGTTCCAGTTTACGGAAAATTGTATGGAGATGATAAAAGCTGGGCTGAACGATTTGGCATCGGTTCGGCTAAGGCAAGGAGAGAGGATGGGAGGTGATGCAGATGAAACTATATAATCTCTGTGCTGGAGCCGAAACAGGAGTCAGAAGTTGAGATCCGAATCAAGTCAGACGCTGAAATTGCTCGCAGTTGACCTTTCCGTTTGAAACAGTCGCCAGGGAAACGGATGACGCTCAGGCTACAGAGCTTGTGGTAGGAGCTGAAGATTATAGTTTTGGTTTTCCCTATGTTTAACTGGCCCAAATTGCAATTCACCTCGGTCTGGATGTTGGACAAAGGGGTTGAGAACAGAGATAGTGGAGGTGGTGAGCTGGATGTCCTCGGTGTGCATGTGGAATCTGATGCTACATTTCGAGGATGATGAGGGTCTGAATGCTGAGGAAGAGATGGGGCCAAGAGTAGACAATTTGGTGACTTCAGAAATAACAATCAGAGCTGGGAAGAGAAGCCATTATTGAAGATAATCTGGCTATTGGTTGGCTAGTTAAAGGCAGACTTGGCTGCGTGTTATTGGAGGCAGGTGGTGTGTTGACCATATTAACAGTTGCAGAGAGATCCAAAAGAGGTGGGGGGGTGGGGATATTATTCCATGGACACGGTTGCTGAGGATGCAAGTTGTGACTTTGCAGCATTAACACAATTCTAATCAGTGGCATGAAATCCTGATCTGGAGTGACTCAAGTTTTGGAGTTGCAGGATTAATTATGAATCATAGTGAGTGTTCTCACAGTTTTAAAACATGTATTTGATTAAAACCATGTTCTTCAATATCTTTTCACTTCCTAACCTAATGTTTGCCCTTGTTCCCCTGCCACCTACTCCCTTAAAAGCCTTGACTCCTCACTAGATTACTAAATATCAAATACCAGTTGCTTCATTCCACCAAAAAAAAATTCTATTGAGGACCTCACTTAAATGGATATTGAACTGTAGTAAATCCCACTAGTTTTTTCAGCAGGATTTTCAAAATGAATCTCCCACACTCTGCATCACAGAGTGCCCTAATGTGAATTAGGCTAAATGGACAGGGTGTATTCCTGCTGAAGAGGCCGGCAGCATAACGCTGAGTGGGCCGCTGTGCATGCGCTGATCTGTCAGAGCGAAGATCAGCGCATGCGCTGTAGTCCAAAATTGCTGACCTCCCAAATGCTGGCCAGTTCAATTGCTGGACAGCCCCCCTCCGCAATGCTGCCCCTTTGACCTCCCTCACGGCCTGATCACTAGCCCCTCAGATGTGCCTGGGCCAGCCTTGACGACTCCCCCGTCCCGATTTGCAGACCTTCCTCCCTCTGTCACAGCTGACAGAGTGGCAGTGGGAACCCTCACTCCAACCCCTTGGCACTCCCTGATGCCTGGTGGGCATTGCCACTTTGCCCCTTGGCTCAATCAGATCATCGCTAACTCTCCCTGGTCTCAAATCCAACTGTTCCCCATATCCCTTTAACCCATTTTTGTTTAGAAATCTATCTATCTCCTCGAGACCATTCAACGATTTGGACTCCACGGCGCTATGGGGCAGCAAGTGCCACAAATTTGCCACCCCTCTGCGAGAAGTAGTTCCTCCTCATCTCAGCTTTGAATCTACTACCTCTCAGCCTATATCTGTGACCTCTTTTTCGAGATTGCCCCATAAGAGGAAACATTTGGTCTACATTTACTCAATCAACCCTTTTTAAAATTCATATACCTCAATTAGATCTCCTCTCATCCTTCTAAACTCCAGCGAGCGTAAGCCCGAATTGTTTAATCTCTCCAAAGATATCAACCCTCTTATCCCCGGAATCGATCTGGTGAACTCCCTCTGAACTGCCTCCAACTTAATTGTTCAGAAGTGAGATCAGCTGACCCTTCACAAACCATGGACCTTGGGCTTTTGTTGCTCTGTGTGGCTTGAGCACTGGGCAGTTATTGTGCTTCCCATCTGATAAGTACAACGTATAATGAAAACATTGGATTGATGTGAGCAACTGAACTCTGGATGATAGTTGGCTGTGCTACTTTACAATAATTCTTAGTATTTTCTGTGTCAGATGTTTTCCTTCTGTATGCAGCTTGTTTTCATTGTACTTCAGTGGACAGATTGTCAGCAGGTGACTTTCATCTCCGTGAAAGCTTAGTCAGGTCTGACAAGATGTGAAAGTTAATTAAAATCTAAGCCCTTCACTTTCCCATCTGCTCAGTAGAAAGTTGAGTGCACCCTTCACCTTTTGTCCCCCATGATGAACTGTTGTGAAATTGGGCTGTTACTTAAAATGGGACGGTGATATTAAATGTCAGTCATCTGATAACTGAGCCATACTGGAGTAATTCTATTTAACCTGCTGATGAAATGATTTTAATTTGAGAACACCACCATCTCCCAGATTATTCCCATGTTCCTTTCATTGCAAATCCCAAGACTCGTGCAGATTAGGAAAAGCAAAGATGTTAGGAAATTGTTACAGTATGGGGAGCACTATCACTTTTCTGAAGATAACTATCCGTCTATTCACAGTTTTTATCAGTTGATTGATCTTTAATGCTTCAATGCTATTGACATGTTGTCGTCTAGTCATTAGGAGGAATTGAAAGTGGGAAATGAGGACTAGGGTGTTAATCTAAGGCATTGTCATGAAGCATGGACTATTCCACCTTCTTGCTTTCTCTCTCAACATGAGATATGGCTACAATCAACAGAATCAAAAAGGAAATTTGGAATTCTTTTTGTGTGCATCTGAGTATTCGACCATGTCCATTTTAACATTTTTTTATTGCTCTTTACCAAGTCAAAATATCAATACATTTCTCACACAGGATGATTTTGAATAGCAATGGTTCGATTTGCTTACAAAGCAAATCAATGTCCGAAAGATAATAGGAATGGTAACTTTCCATCTTATTTTTTGGTGTGGTGGTAAATTGAAGGAGGGATGTCTGTGAGGATCATCTTTAAGATTTTAACTGCAAACTTGAAAAGTCAGATGGGATTTCAATGTCATTAGTCTTAAGGACAGCATCCTTTAATGGTGCATTACTCTCTCAGTACTGGGCATACCCAAAACAGTGACTGCACTTCAGAAGTAATTGGTTGTAAATTATATGATACATGTTAAGTTGTGCTTTTTTTTCCTGATATGGTGCGGGTAGAAATATTTAGTATGGAGTTCATTTCATTCCAGAGGTGAGAGCACTAACAAAATGATGGTGACCATATCCTACCTCTATAAAAGCAGTATAGATGGAATCTGTAGCAATAATTCTGGTTCTAGAAATATTGATGCTAAATCAGGCCTGAGTCTAAGTTGCGAGGGAACGCTTTTTCTTCTAAGCAATTAAGTATATTGCTTAAAAATTATATTAGAATGCTGCTCGAGAGCTCCTTCGTAAAGATATTTGTGTCACGTTGACAACACAGTACTCTACTAACTTGAAGAATTCTTATTTGCACATTTAGACTTCTGAGTGCAGATTAAAAAGAACAGCATTGATTAGACTTTTTATAGTACCACACACATTACAAGTCTACTCTATATAGTGCCTCCTCTTGCCATAGCAAATATTGCTCCCACAGATGCTAGCTTGGGGTTCTGAGACCAATTTTTGAGACTAGGTAACTCAGCACTGACTGAAACCTTTCTGTAAATGGATGTTTTACTACAGTCCTTTTAAGTCCGATTCCAAGAACTAAACATCTATAGGGCAGCACAGGTCGCACAGTAATTAGCACTGTTGCCTCTCGGTGCCAGGGGCCTGACTTTTGATTTCTGCCTTTGATTCTTGCCTAGGTTGACTGTCTGTCTGTGTGGAATTTGCATGTTCTCCCAGTGTTTGCATGGGTTTCCTCTGAGTGCTCCGGTTTCCTCCCACAGTCCAAAGATGTACAAGTTAGGTGGATTGGCCATGGTGAATTGCCTCTGAGTGTCCAAAGATGTGTAGGTTAGGTGGATTAGTCGTGGTAAATGCATGGGGTCACGGGATAGGGCAAGGGGGTGGGCCTGGGTAAGATCCTCTTTCAGAGTTGGTGCAGATTCGATGGGCTGAATGGCCTCCATCTGCACTAGGGGTAGTGTAGGAGTTCTGTCTTGTTTGTACTTTTCAGCTTCTGTGGTTTCTGTGTGCTGGTGGCAGACATGCAGACCCAGATTTAGTAATACTTACAGACCATACTGGTCTCTTGAAATCTATTTTCAAGGAAAACTAATATGCAAGTAGCTGAAGGCCTGTTATCTCACACAGCCATTTGCTATCCCGTTCAATTGGCTTTCGCTTAAATGGGTGGTTACATCACCCCTACATGGGGAGGGGGGAAGATGCAGGGAAATTAAACATTTCATTCATATTCTAACTGGAGAAACCACTCCAGAAATTAATTTAGGTCCCTATTTGCTTCTGTTCACGGAATTTTCGGATTCTTCTGTCCTCTAGTGTTGTTCAAGTGTTTTCATGCAAATTGGTTCCAAGCCCATCATACATTTTATATTAACGTTGTGCTTGTACAGAATACTTGCTCCAGGACTTTTGTTCCATTATGTGGATAGCCATTAATGTAAATCCGTACATTACAAAATTTTACTTGTCGAGGTTACTTAGTCATAATGAGTGGAAAAGCTGATCTACCGTACTCTTTCATTGAGAGGAATTAATTGAACTACCATTTCATGATTTGTGGAATGCATTAAAAGGGAGGTGGTGCAGGGGTATTGATGATACTGTTCTCAATCTCATGGAATCGTTTAATTGAGTAACAGTGTTAAAAATAGAAGTAATTTACTTGGGTTCAAACAAATACAGAAATTTCCATTTGATATGTTATTTTTTCTCAGTTCAATTTTGAATAAAAGTGTGATGATGCCATACAATCCCTAATAGTTTAGAAAGCGGCCATTTGGCCCATTGCGTCGGCACCGACTCTTCAACAAAGCATCCTACCCAGGCTCCATTCTCCTAACCCCACATATTTACCCCACTAATCACTCTCGCCTAGACATTCTGGCACAAGGATCAATTTAGTATGGCCAATTCACCTAACCCACACATCTTTGAACTGTGGCAGGAGACCGGAGCACCCGGAGGAAACCCACACGGGGAGAAGGTGCAAATGCCACACAGACAGTGACCCAAGGCCGGAATTGAACCCGGGTCCCTGGCGCTTGTGAGGCAGCAGTGCTAACCACAGTACCACTGTGCTGCCCTTTTTTTTGAAATTGTAGTCTTCTGCTGTTCCTGCCAATCTTCAAGCGCCTGAATATGATGATGTTACAGTGCAGCACGTGTGTGTGGGTAATGGAGCTGATACACTCAAAGACAGTTTTGACCTTCAAGTGCTTTCCTGCTTTTCTCAATCTGTTATCTGTGTATGCGCAGATTTTTTTTTTGTTTGTTCAAACTAGACTTCCAAGTGGCACTTTGCTGCTGGTAAGATTGTAATGTGAATGTTTATTAGATAATATGTGCAAATTTTGGATTGCTGAGGAAATGCCTATTTTCTATTCAGCTTTCACATTCCAAAATTAAGTTACTTTGTGACAAATACAACCTGTCACTAGCTACACTCTACTGACTCCTGTGCCTAACTGAGGCAAACCATGAGGGAGACTGTTGAGGAATGATGGTGATTAATGCTGAGGCATAACGCAGAATATTTGTTTAAACTGGCTGAAACATGGGCTGGAGGTCCAAGTCCCTAATCCCCCATGTACCACGAGATTGAATTGAAACTTAATGTTATATCTGGTGCCTTGGTATTTTCTTTCTAATTATGTCATCCTTTCGAAAAGCATTTTCAAACCTATCCTTTTTCAAATCTGCTTTTGAGAAATGTAAGATAAATGCACTTCAGATTCTTGCGCAAGTGAATATTTTTGGAAAATCTCTCGAAGATGGCAGTTTAGTAATCAAGTTTAAAATCTATTTAGCCATCGACTAATCCACCAAATAACTATTGCCTGTATGTTGCACATTTTTTTCATTCTGATTATGTGTAGACAAACTGTATTCTATTAAGATAAATTGATATACAAACAACATTCATTTCTCAACCTGACTAATGCTCAGTCCCAACCTAGTGCACTGGTTACTATCAAATGCAGAATATCTTCTTGTAGATTGAGATTCAGCAGGTCTTGATTCGAGGATCATCGATGCTGATGTTGTGAATAAGCAACACTATGGTTTTTTATTCCATTGTTGGGGTCCAAGACCACAACCCCAATGTATATTATGAAGCTAGACTACGCCCCAGCAATTTTTCGATTTTGGCATAAATGTGAGGAAAGGATGCTTCACTGAGTAATTCCACTGACAAGTTAGGGATATTTCATCAAAACAAGCTTTATTCGTAACATAGTTTAAGTATAACTCTAATAAAATGAAGCAGCTTAACTCTTAACAGTTGAGCGCTCTTTTAGACATGAAAAGAAGCAACTCTAATTTCTAACTGATCACTATTTCAGTTCCAAATAAGCAATATTCTTTTTACAGACGTAAAACCCACTTTAAATATAGTTAGCAATCACAAATATACTTTCTATAATGTGTGTAGACAGCCTTTGAGTTTTCAGAGGTATACAGCTTTCAAAAGCCTTCAAAACTCTCTTAACACCACCCAAACTCCAACTCCTTTTCTGCAAAAGGCTGTTTCTCTTTCCTGCTACGGATCTAGCACTGCACATAAACCACAACATCACATGACCCAGTCAATTGTACTAATCTGAAATCCCAGGGGAACTTGAGTAAGCAAAAGTTCATTAACTCTACTTAACATAACCACTTGCAAGGTTGAAATGAGTAATTATCCTGCTTCCCAGCATCTGAGCTGTATTCCTTCCAGACGTACTGATTACCTGTAGAAAAAAGCTGAACTTAAAACATTCTCCTGAAACATAACAAATCTCCCAATACATGTATATATCCTTTTGTACCCTTTCATTACATCCATCTACTGGATGATGATGGACTATCGGGCATCAATATTTTGTTGTTTTGATTTCCCCATTGGTGGATCATCTATTTCTGCCATTCAGTTTTCCAGAACTGAACCTACTACTATAGCATGTTTCTACAAGGGACTGGAAGGTGGATTGATGTTGGGCATTGAGTCCACATTATTGGCAGTGTGGATCTCGGCTGGGTAGGTACAATGGAAAATTTGGTTATACCCTCAGCGCAGTAGATGAATATTTACCAGTTGGCCAGAGTCAAGAGCTTGGGAATCTCCAGCTTGATGTCAGATTTGTGCTGAGTTGTGAAAGGGAAAAAATTTAATTCAGTGTTCCAACTCCCAGGTATATAATGTCCTGTCAGACATTTTTTGATGGACAAGTTCACGTTACTTTGTTATTAAATAACATATTTGTTTCCTCGATTAGTCTAAATTCTTATTGACTAGATTAAAATAGTGCTTAAAGGAACATATTTACCAGTTTACAGAGTGAATGAAGACCTTGACCTAGATCCATGCTGCCAATAGCGTGGACTCATTCAATGGCCCCTGCTAGAATCTGAGAGTGGACGTAGGCGAATGAGGGATTTTGATGCCCCCCTAATGACAGCAGCTGATTGTTCAGGGCAGGGGGTTCAATTTAAAACCTGCAATTAAAAGCAGACAATTTTTATAGCATTGATTGCAGTCTATTTTGGCCAACAAAAAAAAAACTAATGCTGAACCTTCAGAAGCATAAACCAGTGTGATTTACCAAATCGTAACAGCAGGGGTTCTTTTTCCTGAAGATTATTATGCTCACATTGTGTTTTCAACCGAGGTTCTGTCTTCCAATTTTATAAAGGCACGTCGACTCAAAATATCATGTTGTTTGGAAGGTTTATTTTTCCAAAATGTCTGTTAAATTTAATGATCTTGCAATTAAGAATTCTCAGAACCTGAGGATATTTCCTGGTGCTGTCACTGCAGTGATGGGTTTGGAACACTGTGAGCCCTGTACTTGCAGGAATTGAGGATGATTAAGCAAACCGAATCTTCTGGGCTCTGCCCTTAGTGACTGGATTGCATTTGCCAATATGAGCTTGTAAAAGTGATGTGGGGACAGGGGGGATGCACCCATTAAGGGTAGTAAGTCAAAACTGAAGGAATACTGCTTGAATCATTGAATCCTACAGTGCAGAAGGAGGCCACACTCAGCCCATTGAGTCTGCACTGACCACAATCCCACCCAGTCCATATCCCCATGAGCACATGCATTTACCCTAGCTAGTCCCCCTGACACTAAGGGGCAATTTAACATGGCCAATCCACCTAACCCGCACATCTTTGGACTCTGGGAGGAAATTGGAGCACCCGGAGGAAACCCACGCAGACGCAGGGAGAATGTGCAGACTCCACATAGACAGTGACCCAAGTCTGGAATTGAACCAAGGTCCCTGGCAGTGAGGCAGCAGTGCTAACGACCGTGCCACCCACGTGAGGACAAAATTACTTTTCGGTCTTTACATAGACTATACAGGACAGCAAAATTGGGCAGCAATGGATGTGAAGACAGCAGACTGAATGTGCAGGCAAGTGATGAAGTGATGCTGCATTCAGTTATCTGAATGGTTGGGAATCACATGTGGTGTGTGAGGAATAGTTGACCTCCTTTGGCATTCAAGGTATCATTTCTGAGAAGACAGCAAATACAGTTTACCTGGCACAAGGTAGCTTGTACACTGCCCACAGAAATAAATGGGGAAGATGATGGCACACCTTAAGGGGTGGTGGTGGCATGATGGTCACGTCACTGGACTGGAACTCCAGAGGCCCATGTTAATGATCTGGGAACACGGGTTCAAATCGGATCTCAAACAATGTACAGGAATGAGATAGAGAATCTGGTGAACTGGTGCAGCAACAATAATCTCTCCGTTAATGTCAACAAAACAAAGGAGATTGTCATCGACTTCAGGAAGCGTAGTGGAGAACATGCCCCTGTCTACATAAATGGGGACTACGTAGAAATGGTCGAGAGCTTCAGGTTTTTAGGTGTCCAGATCACCAACAACCTTTCCTGGTCTCCCCATGCCGACACTATAGTTAAGAAAACACACCAATGCCTCTCCTTTCTCAGAAGACTAAGGAAATTTGGCATGTCAGCTACGACTCTCTCCAACTTTTACAGATGCACCATACAAAGCATTCTTTCTGGTTGTATCATAGCTTGGTATGGCTCCTGCTTTGCCCAAGACTGCAAGGAACTACAAAAGGTTGTGAATGTAGTCCAATCCTTCACACAAACCAGCCTCCCATCCATTGACTGTGTCGACACTTCCCGCTGCCTTGGCAAAGCAGCCAGCATAATTGAGGACCCCACGCACCCTGGACATTCTCTCTTCCACCTTCTTCCTTCAGGAAAAAGATACAAAAGTCTGAGATCGCATACCAACCGACTCAAGAACAGCTTCTTCCCTGCTGCCGTCAGACTTTTGAATGGACTTGCCTTGCATTAAGTTGATCTTTCTCTACACTCTAGCTATGACTGTAACACTACATTCTGCACTCTCTCATTTCCTTCTCTACAAATGGTATGTTTTGTCTGTATAGCACGCAAGAAACAATACTTTTCACTGTATGTTAATACATGTGACAATAATAAAGCAAATCAAAATGGCAGCTGATGGAATGTAAATTCAGTTAATAAATTTGGAATGAAAAGCTAGTCTCTGTAATGGTGACCATGAAACCATTGTCAATTGTCGGCAAAATCCAGTTGGTTTTTATCATCACCAAGCACGTCTTGATAGCACCCCTACTAACTGAGCTGGCCATGACCTAAAGAACATAGCTGCTAGACTGGGTCTGTGGTAGTTGGTGAGGGAACCAACAAGAGGGAAAAATATACTTGTCCTCGCCCAAGCCACCTGTCAGAAATGCATCTGTCCCTGATAGTATTGGTAGTTAAAACCACCGCACAGTCTGTCTGGAGACAAAGTCCCAACTTCACATTGAAGATTCCCTCCATCATGTTATGTGGCACTGTCACCCTGCTAAATGGGATAAATTTTGAATAAACCTAGCAACTCAAAATTCAACATCCATGAGGTGCTTTGGGCAGAAGCAGAATTATATTGAACCACAATCTCTAACCTCATGGTCCTTACAGAGTAAAGGGACATGTGGACAGGTGATTGGGCTATCCTGAGATGTAGACAGAAGGTGTAGTTGGGAATTTGATCCAGGTGGTAATTTAGTGCAGAGGGGCAAAAAGGAGTTCCCATTGTTTTTTTTTCGATCTCCAGTTGGTAGTGAGTTTCTTTCCTTGTTTCCAAGCTAAGTGAGTGACACTTTTTATTACTTTATCTATGTAAATTATTAATTAACAATTACTTAAAGACGGCAATACAGGGCTGGTGCTGTGCCATGACTGCAGTATGTGGGAACCTGTAGAATTCTCTGTAATCCAAGCCAACTATATCTGGCAATAAATGTCTGCAATGTCAGCAATTCCAACTCAAAAAGTTGCTGAGCTGGAGTCTGGTTGGAATCGTACCTGACACAAGGTTGGAGGTAAATCACCTCTGTTCCAGGACACTGTTGCAGGAGTTTCTCAGGGGAGTGACCTTGGCCCAACCATCTTCAGCTGCTTCATTAATGACCTCCCTTCCATCATAAAGTCAGTGGGGATGTTCGCTGATGACCGCACAATGTTCACCATTCACAATTCCTCAGATACTGAAGCAGTCCATGTCCAAATTCAGCAAGACCTGGACAATATCCTGGCCTGGGCTGTTAAGTAGCAAGTAGTATTCACACAAAAATGCCATGCAGTAATCATCTCCAACAAGAAAGAATCTAACCATTACCCCTTGACATTCAACTGCATTACCATCACTGAATCCTCCTGGGGTTATCTTTAAACTGGACCAGCCATATAAATGGTCTGACTGCAAGAACAGGTCAGAGGCTGTACCTCACCCAGACTGGCTCACTATCTACAAGGCACAAGTCAGGAGTGTGATGGAATACACTCCACTTGCCTGGATGAGTGTCGCTCCAACGGCATAAGAGAACCATCCAGAAGAAAGCAGCATGCTTGATTGGCACCCCCTCCACCACCTAAACATCCATTCCCTCCACCGTTGATGCAAGATGTCAGCACTGTGTACCATCTACAAGATGAATTGCACTAACTCACCGAGGCTCCTTTGACAGCACCTTTCATACCCACAATCTCTACAACCAAGAAGGACAAAGACAGCAGATGCATGGGAACATCAACAGCAGCAACTTGCCCTCCAAATCACTCAATATCCTAACTTGGAACTATATTGCCATTGCTTCACTTTGACTGGGCCAAAATCCTGTAACTCCCTTGCTTACGAGACTGTGAGTGCACCTTCACTATGTGGACTGAAGTGGTTCAAAAAGGCAGCTCACCACCATCTCGAGGATAATTAGGGATGGGGCCAGCAATACTGGCCTAGCTGGCACCACCCACATACTCGCATCCCCTGAATGAATTTAAATATATAAAGTTAGCCAACGATATATTTTATCAGGTAGTTTTGCCATTTATGTATTCTAGAAAGTATGGCTTGTTTAGTTGCTGTACAATTACTGATGATACCTACCAAATCTTCAAAAGTTCTTCTAGCTCTTTCATGTTTAATCATTCAACTGCAGGTTTGGTGTTGAATGGAACAGAGAAGGCAGTCTCTGAGGATGTGGGCTCCAGGGGTCGGGTTGAGATTGCTTCATTGCTAAAGACTCATCACAGCTGCTGATCTGTAATTTTAAAAAAGCCTTTTCATCTAATATTTCATTATGTGTGAAAAGAAAATGCAGTGTTCAAAGGTTCTTGTTTTAAAATGAAGTTTTGATGGTTATGTTTCTATATTCCAGCTGGTATGTAGCAACTGTAATGGAAGGGGAAAGGAATATGTTGTGTCCACATTTCTACATACCGTATACCAATAAACACAGACACGCACAATGGTAGATGCATACAATGTGAAAAATGTGTACTAATCTGTGTTTTTATAATGAAACAAGTAATAAATGACTTTGGCTGAACTCAAATGTGTCGAATCAATGATACCTTGCTACATCTCTGCCAATCTAGAAAACTAGCATTAAACTTGCCATAGGTTTAAAAAAATGTTGACTATTCCGAAAGACGCTAATAAAATGAAACAAAAAACAGATCGCTGACACAGGCCCATTCACTGAAGTAATAGTGCTAAATGCTGACTTCAGGCTGTACAGATAGCTATATTCACTCCACTTCCAGCGTACCTGCTAAAACTCCTGTTCTGACTGCACTGTCTGGACACTGAGCAGCAATTTACAATCTACTGATTGTCACACTGCACAGTGCCGGCAATAAAAACAGGAAGTAGGACCTCCGAATTGATGGTGGGAAAAGATCCCTTGTCTGCACTGGCTGGACACTTGCACAGTGTTCCTGCCCCAGCGCTAACAGTCTAAGATTGCCAGCTTACAAGTATTTTCTCACCAGATGGCCATGATCCTTGTATATGCTGCTCAAGATGAGGTGCAATGCCTTTTCTTGTCAGCTTGGAATTTGAATGTCTTTATTGTGGGGACTGTGAATTAGATTCAATTTGAATTGGTTTTTGGAGCAAGCAAGGAAATGGATTAAGAACTTGCCCTGGCTTTGTAATTTTAAGAATGGAGTAAATTTTTAAAAAAAGTCTCCATAAGGTGCACAGTTGCTGTCTTCACTGATAGAGCATTGAAATCATGATAATGGTTTGAATTTAAGACAGGGTACTTGCCAACTACTTCGACACTAAAGGTGGCTTAAAAGTGTTGGGGCTCGTGCACTCGAGTAAGTGATTTTTAGTGACGTGATAAGAGTTAATATACTGCTGAATAACCCCTGTGGCCCTGAAACATTAATTTTACAAGGATAGAGTCTCATTTCCTAGGAAGAAAATTAATGTTACAGACTTTTATTGATAAGCTTGTCTGACTTGTATCTCTTCCTTAATCCACTCTGTAGTTTCAAAATCTTTAGTTTGCCTCCTTTGCATTGACTTAAATGTAATCTATGTTTCCTGTTTCATTTACTTCCTGCTTGGTTGATAGCTCATGTGTTTCAAAGAGGATAGTTCAATCCAATTTGTTGAGGAGCCTTGCTGTTGTTTGTTCTGTTCACGGGCCACAGATAATGTTGCACTGAAACAGATGTTGGGTTAGTGAAAATCTTTGCTGACAAGCCTGTGAAAGGTCTCTAGGCAATTGTACATGAGATGAATGGCAAAAATCGTTCCTTCACAGCTGAGGGAAAAATCCAGGCCAATGCATGGATATGGCAGGACTATCTTATCTGTGGATGTGTGTTTCAAGACATGGAGACGTCACTGGCACCTGGACACAGCTGGGTGCTGTGGCGGACATCTGTAATCCCACTGCTGGGAGGCTGAGACTGCTGGATTGCTTGAGGTCAGGAGTTCTGGGCTATTGTCCTCTGTGCCAATTGTTTGTCCACACTAAGATCAGTGGCTGCATGGTGTTCCTCGGGAACACCAGGTGTAGTAAAGAGGGGTGAACCAGCCCAGGTCGGCATGGTGGCACAGTGGTTAGTATTGATGCCTTAGAGGACTAGGGACCCGGGTTCGATTCCAGCCTTGGGTCACTGTCTGTGTGAGGTTTGCACATTCTCCCTGTCTCTGCGTGGGTTTCCTCCAGGTGCTCTGGTTTCCTTCCACGGTCCAAAGATGTGTGGATTAGGTTGATGTGCGGTGATAAATTGTCGGGGGATTCCCAGGGTAAATACGTGGGGTTACAGGAATAGGGCCTGGGTAGGATTGTTGTCGGTGCAGGCTCGATGGGCCAAATGGCCTCTTGCACCGAAGAGATTCTATGATTCTCGGAGCAATCAAAGCTGATCAAACAAGTAGTAATTCCGCCTCCACAGAGAAAGGAAAGCCAGTGGGAGAAACATGTGATCATAAGACTGTGACTTATTCATGGAAGGAGAAAGAAGGCTATTTTGCCCCCCAGCCTTTTCCTTCCACCGAGGCATGGAGTCTAGCCAAGTCATTTACTACTGAAGAGCCATTCCGTCCAGCTCTTTTTTTCCTCCACCTGATGCTGAGGGATTGTTTTTCCTGGTTGGTGAATATCCATAATAATGGATATTTGGTTGTGTGGCTTTTGCTACCAAATAAATCTGTTGGACTTTAACCTGGTGTTGTTAAACTTCTTACTGGTGAATCAAACCATAGGGACCCGGTCTCTAGTTAAGGGGCCAATCATTTAGGACTGCAATGAGGGGAAATTACCTTTGTGAATCTATGGAATTCCCAGAGAGTTATGGATATTCCAATATTGATTTACCTGGAGTGGACAAATTGTTGGTGTCTCAGTGAATTATAAGGGGAGCAGATGGGGAACTATAGTAGAAGCCCAAGATTAGCCATTATTGTATTGGATGATGGAGCAGGCTTGATGGGCTGAGCAATCTATCCTGCTCCTGTTTTTTTTTGTAGAATCATAGAATCCCTCCAGTGCAGAAGGAGGCCATTCAGCCCATCGAGTCTGCACCGACCACGATCCCACCCAAGCTCTATTCCTGTAACCCCACATATTTGCCTTGCTAATCCCCCTGACACTAGGGTCAATTCAGCATGGCCAATCAACCTAACCCGCACATCTTTGGACTGTGGGAGGAAACCGAAGCACTCGGAGGAAACCCATGCAGAAACGGGGAGAATGCACAGCCTTCACACAAACAGTGACCCGAAGCTGGAATTGAATCCCGGGTCCCTGGAGCTGTGAGGCAGCAGTGCTTGTGTTCTTGGGTTCATCTTGTCAAACTGAAAACCAGAAAACCTCTGGACCACCTAGTCTTGAATCATCGCATTCTGCACTACTTTTAATCCTATCCCTAGCTAGATTTCAATTGAGCTTTCTTTGTCTTTTCAAAGGGAGATGGTTGGCACAGATTTAGTTGGGCAACTGAAATGTAGCTGACAGGACCTGATTCAGGAAATGCTTTACTTCGTTTGAGGACAGTGGGGACCAATATTTTCATGGATCATGAACTGTCTGTGAATTAGTTGACCCTTGTTCTGTCGTGTGTAGAACATTGGATAGAGTAGTAAATGGCTCAGAGCTTGAATTCCCTGATTGCACTTGTTCTGATTAAATCTGTCACCCATAAAGTTACTCCCTGCTTCTCTTTCAACTTGCTGCTGTGTATTCCAGGATTTGCATTTGTATTCAGATCACCTATTGCAAACTGTAGTTTATTCAGGTTTGTTCCTGAAAAGCTAGTCTCGCCAAAGGGAATGGATTTAATTCTAGATCACTTGCAAAATTTTGGTGAATGTTTTTAAGAGTTGAAATCCTGCATTTCTGTTTCATGGTTTGATCTGCCTGCTTACTGCTGTTCAACCTTTTTTTATTTGGCGTCTTGGGTTTCTGTCATGCTGTGATTTTGGTTTTCTTTAGCAAGTGGAAGCAAAACAAATAGTTACTAAATGATTTGTATTTCCCCTGAAAGGAAACAAAGATCGCACTATCATAAGAATGCAGGTGAGGTGATAGATTTGGGTAGGAAGAACATGGAGAGACAAAATAAAATGAGGGGTAAAGTTCTTAAGGAGCAGGAGAACCTGGATGTATATGTGCAAATGTCATTAAAGATGGCAGGACTGGTGGAGAGAGCAGTTAATAAAGCATATGGTATTCTGGGATTTATTAATCGAGGCATGGAGATTATGCTAAATTTATACAAGACACAAGTTAAACCTCAGCTGGAATAATGTGTTCAGTTCTAGGTGCCACACTATAGGAAGGAGGTGAACACACTGGAGAGAGTGAAGAAGAGGTTGACAAGAATGGTTCCAGGGATATGGAACTTCAGTTATGAGGATAGATTGGAGAGGTTGGGACTATTCTCCTTTGGAGAGAAGGCGACCAAGAGGAGATTCGATTGAGGTGTTCAAGATCATGAAGAGATTTTACAGAATGGATGGGGAGAACTGTTCCCACTTGTAAAAGGATCAAGAACGAGAGAATCTGGATTTCAAGTGATTTGCAAAAGAAGCAAGTGTGATGTGAGAACTTTTACACAATGAGTCGTTCGGGTCTGGAATGCACTGTCTGGAAGTGTGGTCAAGGCATTTGAGGGCCTTAGATGATTTGAACAGAAATGTGCAGGGGTACAGCGAAAATGCAGGGGAATGGCACTAAGTCATGATGCTGACTTGGACAGAAGGTGCAGACACGAGGGGCCAAATGGCCGCCTCCTGCACCGTAACAATACTGTGATCTATCATTCTTTTTGAAGGCTATCATGGCTGAATATTTTATACCCATCACTAACTTGCACAGTGAACCATGAGCCTTCCAGCAGTCTTAATTTCCCTGTTTTGCTGTTGAGTTTTGTTTTAAATCAAATTGTCAAATGCTGCACGGATAATAAAATTGAAAACCGCTGAGGCATTTTCTGTTAAGAATAAGGCACATAGCAGGAAAGTTATGATACTATAATTCAGCTAAGGTTGAGATGTCAAGTATGGCTATGGTTGTATCCAGGTTTGAGGCTGCCTATATTGACCAATAGAGGAATGAAATATTCACTCAAAGATAGAAATTATATTGACTAATTGAGTGGGAAGTGCTGTGGTGTTGGCTTTGTTGCTGGATGGTGATGCCTTTTTATTCCTAAAGCGATATGCACTTTTGAAGCCAGGACACGAAAAGGTTATTTGTGTATGAGTAAAAACGCAGTTGCACAAAGCCAGTATTGAGTATTATTGTACTAGTGGGTGTTACTGCAAGAATATGGAATCATTTTTCATTGAGTTGGAGGATGACTTTTGTGGGTTTTAACATTGAATAAATTAACTCACTTGGGAAAAAGATTTTTGGCTTAATCCAGAGATGTGCATTGTGCAAGATGGAGCAGTTTTCCAGGCGACAGCGAAGGAGAAAAGGCAAAGTACAATTTAGTAGAAAGTACTCAAGGAGATATAGAATGGGCTTCTTTTGCAACTGTCTGCCAATAATGCAGCTGAGACGAACCAAGCGTGTCTTGAAGAATTTTTTTACTTCAAAATTTTCAAGGTACGATTTCAGTTCATGTTGTCAGTAGGATTGTCAGTCGGATTTTAGTGAAGTATGAAGTTTGTGTAATTTTCAAAATATGTTCATTTGACACTAAAAAATGATCAGTTGTACAATTCTGGATCTTGTCCTTCTTGGCTTGCATCTAGAGTGCTTCGAACTTGGGTGAATCACTGATGGTTTAATGTAATGCTGGGCAATCCGCAGCGCAGAAGCCACATACGGCCCATCTGGATTCTGCGCGCGACCCATAAGACATTTTGTTGACCATTGCCCACATGCAGGGTTACCACATTCCACTGATCTTCCTACCAGTATGACTGAAGTGATATGCATGCGAGGTGAGTTGTATGATGATTGCACAAACATTGACTGTGAGCCGTGCACTCCCTCTACATCCAAAGCGTAAATATTTATTTTGTTTTTGCCTTTGAATTTGATAGTTCGACTGGCATATAAATGATTAAGCATTTTCTGTAACTTGTTATGAAATATTCAGTGTGTATTCAATGTATTAATCTTATTCATGGTGTCATGGTTAGTGAACAAGCCCGATTTCAACCTTACACCCCACTTGAAGGAGGGCCACTCAATTAGCAACTGAGGCAAGTGAGTGGGCCCATCAATGTGTGATTGATGGTAGAAGTGAAGGAGACTTGATATGATGGGAAGTTGGAGATTCAAATATAATGCCTATGGTACAATCAGAGCTGTGAATTTTATCATAGAATATATTTGTTTGGAGCCAAATCCGACCTGGATTATGAAGGACAATTGAGCAGCAAAGCTGTAGAATAGGCAAAGATCAAATTACTATTTGTGATCCTTAGACAGAAAATTGCATGTTGGCAAATGTTCTATTAATTTTAGCTTTGTGTGGTGCACACTTGAGATTTGATAGTGTGGTTTTATGTCAATGAAATAAAGCTGATGTCCTTGAACTTTGGAATATATGGCAAGGTTGGAATTGTCACTAATTGACTTTTCAAAATTGGCAATTAGAGCCAGATTATTGGCCTGTTATACTTTTTTAAAAAAAATCAGGTTGTATTATGCTGTGAAGAAGGCAATCAATACAAGGGGAATCAAATAATGGTTAATTTGATAGAGACCCTTTAATATCTTGCTAAATTTACATGAAGTCACATATTACACAAATAATTCTATCACCAAATGATCTTCGTGAAATGAATGGTGGAAGTGAACTGAAGAACAATATTGTTTAATTTGTTGAATTAATTCATTTTACATTAATACCAAAATATGCAGGATCAGCCTCAGCAAGTCAGTACAATGGAATCCTTTTGGGTGGATAAAAGGCATGTGTAATGTTAAAGACTATAGAATCGGCAAAATTGGGGCTTCATGCCTTGTATTTCCAAAATTTCATGATCGTAGCTCTGCCATCCCCACCATCCCCATCAGGGTGCACTGTGCTATCCACAACATCAATCGTGCTTGATCCTTGAACCACTTTGTGTCCCTTCTCTCTTACTCCTAACCTTGCCATTTCCTTCCCTACCTGTTTTGAAGATCCCACCCACTGGATGTGGGTGGAGGTAACATTTTCACCCCTGTCGTCCTGTTTGTCTGCAAATAATGTGTCTGCAAATAATGTATCTCAACTAATGCACAGATTTTAATGAAACTTGGTACACAGTATGGCCCAAGGGAAAACTGATTAGTTTTGATGAAGATGCAGATCTGAATCCGGATTTATTTTAAAGGATCTTTTTAACGTTATGAGGTTTTCAAAAATTCTTTGGGCATTCGTTGCCCATCCCTAATTGCTTCTGAACTAAGAATCAGCCACATTGTTTTGGGTCTGGAGTCGGGTAAGGACAGTAGATTTCCTTCCCTAAAGGACATTAATGTACCAGATAGGTTTTGCAGCAATCAATGACAGTTTTATGGTCACCATTACTGAGACCAGTTCCAAATCTATTAGTGAATTGAACTTAAATGCCACCAGCTGCCCTGGTGAGATTTGAACTGTTGTCCCCAGGATTTTAGCCTGGGCTTTTAATAGACCAGTAACACTACTGCTATGCGCCATCTCCCCCATAAGGCAATTTGACTTTTTTAGATTTGATTATTTAGAATGTTGACATTTATATCAGCTGCTGAGGTGGAATTTGTTACCGTTGTCAAAATGTGAGCAGTGTTTTCAGAGCAAGTTGTCGGATGTGAATTTGCCTTGTTATAATTCAGGTCAGAAACTCAAAGTGTTTTATGATGTTTGCCTGGATCATAAGTTTTGTAGTTTTAATTTGGTTTGGGTGAGCATGAGATATGATTCAAATGGCCCACTAGGGAGCTTTTATCAAACAAAGTTTATTTAATAATACAGTTAACATGTATGAAAGAAAATTAGCAATAACTTTTACCAATTACAAACAAAAAATGCATGATATTTTATAACCCTTAATGAATATAGGAAATGTCCCAATCAACCAAATCCCATAAACAAAAGCCTTTCCATAGGTTTATCGCAGCAAAGACCACGTGATACTGGAATTTAGTCCTTTGGTTAAATGCTGCAGTTCTGTTGGGGGGCACACAGACAGGCTTGGAGACACAACAGCTTCGTAAAACACCAGGGAGACTCTAGTCAAGCCAACCACCCACAGCAGATTTTTCTACTCCAGGAAGTCCAGGAACCTTGCTTCCAGCTAACAGCAGAATTTCCAAAACGGGGGAGGGGGTGAGAGAGAAAAACACTTCTTTTGAGCTTGATATCCATCCCCTTCTAAACTGAAAATGAATCCTTAGTTTTTTTTTCCTGGGGAAGAACCACCTGACTTTGACTTGTCAATCAATCTCTCCACCCCTCACAATGCAAAGTCATAAAAGATCCCGGAGTAAAAATAAAATCCCATTCAATCCATTGAAGAAGCAACAGAAAGACTTCTAGCAGGCGGCCCGGCAACAATGAGGAAATAAAACCTGAAAGGGTCTGTTTACAACTGCAGAGAACATGATTTTTAAAAAAATTCTTAAAGGTACACTAATGTCACAGCCTGAAGCCACCTCAGTGAGATGGAAGCTCTTAATGAAAATATTTCTTCTTTTCATCTTGGCCAGTTAAAGAACAGCAACCAGGCAGGGAAAAACCTCAAGGAAGAGCTGCATAATTGTAATAATGTTGAGTTAATACAGTGTGGCAGATGTACGTGCTCTATGAGCGTCATCTTCACTTGTTAAAATGTGTTTTTGTTCCCTGCTGGTACATTCTCTCTTCCTCACATCCTCTTTAGGACTGGATAGCCAGAGATAACAAAATATTCTTCCATGCTTTTCATTACAATCCAATCTATGGAAGCACAAGTTGTTACTAGTATGAGGTTAGCTGTAGGTGGCTTGGACTGATATCTGAATGAAGATTGTTGATATGTATCAGGATCTACGAAGACTGCTTTGATGCAAGTTTCTTTGGCTAGGGAGCCAAAGGCTACTTGGGCAGACCGGTTTTAAGCAAGGTACTGTGGATCACAGCCATCAGCTTGGTACTGAAGACTAAACATGGAGCTCTATTTGGTCAGTTTTTCAGTCTCACCCAGGAACAATGTGATCAATTGCAGGACCAAAACCTTAGGTTTTGGCTGAGATCAACCAAACCAAGGGAATTTTGGAAAATCTCAACCAATGTATCTACTATCTTTGCAGTCATGTTTTTTAAGACACTAGGATGCAAGTCTTGTCAACCAGCTTTCCCAGCACCTTTTTTCTCTAATAATGTAATCATTTTCAGTCCTCCTTGGTTTTTAAAAAATTGATTTTTAAGTATTCTCAGGATTTTCTTTGTGTCTTTTATAGTGAAGATGAACACAAAATATCTGTTCAATCATTCCACCATTTCTTTGTTTCCCATTATTAATTCCATGATCTCACTCTCTAAGGAGCCAACATTCATTTTAGTTACACATTTTAAAATATTTGTAGAAACTTGTAATATCTGTTTTTATATTTCAGCTAGATTTCTCACTTTATTAGTCATTTTTTTGCTGGTTTCTATAATTTGTCTGCCCTACCACTTATCATCTTTGTACATTTTTTCTTTCAACTTAATACTATCCTTCACTTTCTTAGCCAATGGTAGGTGCATCTTTTGTGCAGTCTTTCCGCAAACATGTATTCCCATGAGAAAGAGAGTTATGTAATATCTCCTCAAATGACTGCCACAACTCCTCTACTGTCCTACCTTCTTTCCCATTTCACCTTAGCCAACTCTTGCTCCCTCATGCTCTTACGATTGTCTTTGTTTAAGACACTAGTCGTGGACATACACTTCTCACTCTCAAATCTGTTATGATCACTGTTGCCTCTAAGCTCCTCTACTATGAAGTCATTAAGTAATCCTGTCTCATTGCGTATTGCCACATCTAAAATAGCCTGCTCCCTGGTTGGCTTCAGAATGTCCTGCTCTTAAACAAATGTCCTGATTATGCTTTATGAACTCATCTTCCAAGTTACCTTGGCTAATATGATTTGCTCAATATATATGAAGGTTAAAATCGCACCTGGAAAGGAGTAGCTTTCTTACATTCTGTATTCTCTGTCCTACAGTGGAGCGGTGGTTAGGTTGCCTGTAATGCAGTGTCTTTAAACCCACAAGTGATTTTGTACCTTTGCTGTAACTTGCCTCTACCCAAACCAATTCCATATCTTGTTCTTCTGAACTAAGGTAATCTCTCATTGCTGTACTAATGTCATCTTTAATTTGCAGAACTACCTCACCATCTTTTCTTAGCTACCTTCCAAAAGCCAAATGCTTTTGAATATTTAGATCCTATCCTTTGTCACCACAACTCTAAAATGGCTATCAGATCATAGATATTTATTCCCATTTGTTCTGTCAATTCATCCATTTTGCTTCCATTACAGTTTTCTTTTAACATTAAACTGAATGCACACCTCGCTGCTCTCCCACATTCCACCTTCAAACTCCAGCTCATCCAGAATTCTGCTGCCTGCATCTTAATTTGGGCCAAGTCCTGTTCTCCTACCACCCTGTGCTCACTGATCTACATCGACTCCTAGCATTTTGCTTTTTAAAAAGTCTCCCATGGCCTCACCCCTCCCTATCTCGTGCTGCACAACCCTCTGAGATATTGGTGCTCCTCCAGTTTTGATTGTTTTACCATTGGTGGCCTTGTTTTCAGTTTCCTAGGCCCTAAGTTATGGAAAGCTTCCCTACCTTTCCCCACCTTGCTTTTCTCAAGACATTCTATAAATTCTACTATTTGACCAAGGTTTTGATCATCTGACCCAATATTGGCCCAGTATTGTATGTTGTTTTATAATGCTCCTTTGAAGCTTTTTGGGACACTTCATTATCTGAGTGCTATATTGGGGTGGCGGGGTGGCACAGTGGTTAGCACTGCTGCCTCACATGGATGCGGGTTCAATTCCGGCCTTGGTTGACTGTGTGTAGTTTGCACGTTCTCCCCATGTCCGCATGTGTTTCCTCCGGGTGCTCCGGTTTTCTCCCACAGTCCAAAGATGTGCAGGTTAGGTGGATTGCCCATGCTAAATTGCCTCTTAGTGTTGAAAGATGCGTGGGTTAGGGGGATTAGTGAGGTAACTGTGGGATTATGGAAAAGGGCCTGAGTGGGATCCTCTGTCAGAGAGTTGGTGCAGACTTGATGGGCCGAATGGCCTCCTTCTGCACTGTCCTGATTCTATGATATGAGTCCTTGTTGTTGAATGGATAAACACAAATTTAATGTCTTGAAGGAATGCAACCTTTGACAATGCAACATTCCCTGGCTCTGTAATGGTGTTGCAGCCTGGAATATGTGTTTAAATTTTGGTATACAATACAAGTTTAAGACCTTGAAACCAGAAGCAAAGGTGAAACTAGCTGTGACAAGGTGGTTATCAGGGTTAGTATCTACTTCCAATTGAGGAGTCAATTAGCTCAGTTGTCTGGGTGAGTTCTTGTTTTGCATTCGTGGGACATGGGAGTTGCTGGTTGGCCAGCATTTATTGCCCATCCCTAGTTACTCTTTCAGAGGGCAGTTGAGAGTTAACCACATTGCTGTGACCCTTGAGTCACATGTAGGCCAGACTAGGTAAGGACGGCCGATTTCCTTCTGTAAAGGGTATTAGTGAACAAGATGGGTTTTTCTGACAGTCAACAATGATTTCATGGTCATCAGTAGATTCCTAATTCCAGATTTTTTTTATTGAATTCAAATTCCTGCCATGTCGGGATTCGAGCCCAGAACATTAGCTGAGTTTCTGGATTAATAGTCCAGTGATAATACCACTAGGCCATCGCCTAGTTCATAATACAGAGTGATGCCAACAGCGTGGGTTTAATTGCCTCGCCCTGAGCTGTAGTGATCCTCAGGTTAAAATCACCACTGATCATCTGGGAGTTTGGTGACATTTTTATGCTTCAAATTACCCCCAGCAAAGATGCACCAGTTAATTGTTTAGTTTTTGCAAATTTTCTGTTTTCATTTGGTTAGTGACAAAAACAAATCCTTACTTCTCTATCTCTACATAATCTGTGCTGTCACAAACTAATCGGTAATTCAAAGCAACAAGCTCACTTCAAAGTGAAGGAATTTGACTATATTAAATTGGAAAGGGCAACCAGAAGAAAAATTCAAATTACGGGGTTAGTGCAGATGGTGATGGTTAGCTACGAACTGTAAAAATCTCTCCTAGTGTTTTATCGGAAACTTCAGATGGAATAAAATGTTGTGAATATAAAATGAATTTCTTGTTTGTTTATATCAGGTGCTCCTTTGTCTGAAAGAGGGAAAATGAACAAAATGTTCAGTCAATTTTCATTTTAGACAAGGGGGGGATTGACTGATTCTAGGAAGGGAAGCATTCGGCCCAGAGTTTGATTATGTCCGAGCTACACATGGGCTGAAAATATTAAATGCATGTGAAACATGCAGATAGATCCCAGAAATTCTTGTCACAGTTAAGTAGTTTGACATGCAAGTCAGATTTCAGAAGTTACCAAGACTTGAAGCTGTTGTCCCCACTTGATCAAGTGGGAAAATTGATTCATATGTTTGCATATTTAGTGGATAAAGGTTTTACATTGCAGTCAGAGAACTTATCATCCCAGAACAGTCTAGACACGAAAAATCTGGTAGATCAAATCAAATGCTTATTTCTGCAGCTATCTCTTTCAAACCCTCACATGCAGGTCATTGGGTCCAAGGGATTTGTCGCCACTTAGTCCCAATAATTTCTTCAGTGCTGTTTCTTTTATGGATACAGTAAGTCCTCGTTTAAATGTTGACTGGCTTAATGTTGTTTCACATTAACATCATAAATGAAATAGTGTCAGTATATCTGTTTAACACTGTCAGTTTCACTTTAATGTTGTTCTCCACAGACTTTCTCTTGTGTAGCCTGCCTGCTCACAGAAGCTTTCCTCCAGCACTTCTGCTCTTGCCGTCAGTCCCTCTGTATCCCACCCCACTCGCTATCACTCTTTGCTTGCCTGCTTCCTGCTCTTGTCCTCTGGCATTGCTTTCTGCCCTTGGCTCCCCTCCTGGGCCTCACCACCTGGCCTTGCTCTCTGGCCTCGCCTCTCATTCTCCATTCTCGCCTTAAACCTCAGGGTTTGTTCCCTTTCTCCTTGCTGCTGGCTCCAATCCTATCTTCACTGCTGCCTTTAAGGTCCATGCTGAACTCCTGGATTCCAACTAGCTGCTGAAGTTGGTCAGTGCAGGTAGTTCTACTGCAGGGACTTCAGCTGGTAACTGCATTGACCAACATGCCACTAGATGGAGCCAATCAAAGTATGACAAGTGAATTTTGTTTGAATATTGTGTGTACAGTATTTCTTATGTTTAGTCAAACATTTTAATTTGCAAGTTATTTTAGCTAGCAGTGCACAGTACTGCATATGTATGGTACAGTATTTCAACTTGTACATTGTTTTTTTCCGGGCAAGAAATATCTAAAGGAACCTAATCCTGGCTTTTAACATTGATTGCTATGGGAACCTCTCATCCACTTCAAGTCATGATTTTCAGGAATGTAACCATGACTAAGTGAGAACTTGGGCGCTGATTTCTTTAAATTCTTAATTCACACTCGATCGTTGTCCTTCCCTCAATAATATTTTTGTGTCGTCTTCTGTCAAAATGGGTGGCATGGTGGCACAGTGGAACCCTTTCTCAATGCACAGTACTAGACCCAAAATAACCTGTTTTCTGCTTTGTTCCTTGGTACAATGATCTAGGAAACCATCATATACATTCCATTAAACCTCTCTTGCATACTGTTACTGCAAATTTGGTTTGCACAGCAATATTCATGATTGCTGCATTACCTTTCTCACATCCGCCTCTAATTTCTTGATTTATACTCTACCCCACAATACATCCACTATTATGAGCTTACAAATAACCGACTAAAGTTTCTGCTTCTCAGCTGATTATACTTCTTGAGTTTCTGGCATTGATCCTTTCTCTGTACTGTCTCTATCCCATCCGTTATTTGCAAGGCTACCTCTCCTTTTCTCAATGCCTATCTCTTCTACCAGTTCAGCATCCTGCAATATTTAGTTCTCAGCCCAAGTCTAATTCTTGTATGTAAAAATGATTGTCAGATTTAGCCGCAAGGTACAGTTGACGGTGCTTTTACCCATTCTGGAATAATGGAGGGCCTGGTGGCAACACAATCTTCTGTGTGAAAGGGTGATGAAACACATGATCCTCTATGCAATAGGGCAATTGTTAGTCCCATCGCATGTTCATTCCTTATCACAGATAAAGCAGCAAGTTTACAAGAGCAGGGATTGCTTATTGAAAATACATCTTGGTACAAACACTAGTGAAGAGGATTTAAAGAGAGCTTAAAATGTAAAAAATATAATTCAGTAAACTTCTGTTTTGTTGCTATCGATATATATTGTGATGTCTAACAACAATGTGTAGTTAAAAATGCATCAATACATTCAACTTTTAATTTTGAGTTGATTCATATTCATTTATAGCCTAATAGGTACCATTCCACAATATAAACATTAGTTTCAAGGTGTAGATCTTAAGCTATTTTGTTTTCATAATCCCTCATTCATCTCTTTTGCAGCCAATAATTGATACAGGATGTATTTGTACACACACACAGCATTATGGTACTTCACTCAAGTAGGTTCACCTTAACCCAAGGACCTACACAGAATGTATTAACTGACTATTTCATTATGTTTGACCTTGCAACTGGGCTTTGATTGTGTAAGTACATTTTCTGCAGACATTACTTAATAATGATGATGAGTGAGAATGTGTGGATGCTTTATTTTTAAATCTCCTAATTCGGAGGCTCTGTGGTCTATTGTCACATTCCCACTGCTGCCATCAAACTTTTGGCAACGGACTAGGGGTCTTCCAGGATGCATACCACACCCTCTGAATTGACCTTGCAAGCCATCTGGTTATATAAAACTACTATGCAAAAGTCAACCAAGATTAAAACCTGACGAACCAACTGGCATCACCCTAGGCATCGGGTATGATGAAGGTGCACCAAGGCAGTTGAACCTGCAATGTTCTCATTAATATCTGGGCATCTGTGCTAAAATTGGGAGAGGTGTCCCAGAGACAAGTCAAGCAACAGCCTTGCATAGACATACTCACAGAATCATACCTTACTGCTAATATCCCAGACTCCATCATCATTGAGTATGGCCAATCCCACCAGCAGGGCAGATCCATCCACGTGGTGGCACAGTGGTATATAGATGGGAGGGAATGGTCCTGGGGGCCTCCAAAATTGACCTGGAACACTGCAAAGTCTTTTGCAATCAGATCAAACATCAGCGAGGAAAGCTCTTGTTGAACACCACCTTGAAGGAGGTGCTGAGGTAAGCAAGGGCACAAAATATACTTTGGACGAGAGACTTCAACGTTCATCATCAACAGTTGCTCAGCAGCTGATCAAGCTGACCCAGTCCTGAATATCTGCCTGACTGGTTCACCTGCTGCAGGCCCAATGTGTGTGAGAATCCTACTGAATCTTGCCCTTGATATTTTATCTACACTCTACCAATCACAGGTGCAACTGTCTATCACAGCAGGAGTGATCACTCCACAGTCATTTGGAAACAAAATTCTGTCTTCCCACTGAGGATATCCTCCATTTGTGTTGTGTGACACTAAAACTGTGCTAAATGGATTAGATTCAGAATAGATGCAGCAGCCTGGAGATGCTATGAGCCATCAGCAACAGCAGAATCGTACTCCACAACAGGCTCTGTAACCTCATAGCTTGGCACATCCTTCACTCTACTGTTACCATCAAGCCAGGGGAGCAATCCTGCTTCAGTGAAGTGTGTGGGAGAACAACACGCAGGTTACTGAAAAATAATGGGTCAACCTGGTGAAACTTTATTACAGGATTACGAACATGCTAAAAAACAGAAGCAGCAGATGAAAGACAGAACTAATTAGTTAGGTTAAACAACAAATCGGGCTAGTGCTCAGTAGTCCTGCCGCATCAGGTCAAGGATGGCGGTTGACAATTGCGCAACTAAGGAGATATGAGGCTCCATGCATATCCGAATCCTCAATGATGGGGGAACCGAGTGCATTAGTGCAAGAGACAAGATTGTTTGCAACCATCTTTAACCAAAAGTACCAAGTGAAGCATCAATCTTGGCCTCCTTGAGAGATGCCAGTCTTTGGAGAATTAAATTCATTCCATGTGATATCAAGAAACGGCTCCTGAACCAGACATGGCAAAGGCATAGCTTCTGATAAAACCCAGCTGCAGTGCTCAAGTCTTGTGTTTCAGGACAATTGTGGCTGTTTCAGCACAGTTGTAATTCTGACAACTACCTGACAAATGTGCAAAATTGCCTAGCTCCTTTTCACGAAAAGCAGGACAAATCCAATCTGGCCAATTACTGCACCATCTGTCTACTCTCAATCATCAACAAAGCGGTGGATGGTGTCTTCGATAGCACCATTAAGTGGATCTTAAAAGCCTGCATAATGATGCTCAGATTGAGTTCCACCATGACCACTTGGCCCCAGATCTCATTACAGCCTTCGTCCGAACAAGGGTCAAAGAGCTGAATTCCAGAGACCAACTACCCTCGGCCAGAAGGCAAAGTTAATGGGAATTTAGGGAAAACTTTTCACTAACTGGAATTGAAAGCAGCACCAGGAATATGTTTGTGGTTGTTGGAAGCCAACAATCTCAGCCCCATGACATTGCTGCAGGAGTTCCTCAGGGCATCCATCTTTCGCTGCTTCATCAATGACCTTCCTTCTGTCATGAGGTCAAAAATGAGGGTGTTGATGCCCAAATACAGAAACACCTGGACAGCTTTCAGGCTTGGGCTGATAAGTGGCATTTGTCTCACAGAAGTACCAGGTGATTATATAAACACCCTGTCTACAAGAGCAGTTCAGAGGCTGGGAATTCTGCAGCAAGCAACGTGCCTCACTCACCAAAGCTTGTCCACCAACTTTAAGGCACAAGTCAGGAGTGTAATGGAATACTCTCCACTTGCTTGGATGAGTGCTTGGATGAGTGCAAGCCCAACAACACTCCACAATCCAGGACAAAGCAGCCTGCTCGATTGGCTCCCCATCCACCATCTTAAACACGCGACTGTCTCCACCACCACTATATTACGCTGTGGCAGCATCCACCGGATGGAAGTTGCCAAGGCTCCTGTAACACCACTTTTTAAACCCATAATCACTAACACCTAGCAAAAAAGGGCAGAACGTGCATGGGCGCAGCACCTTTTGGGTTTCTTTCCAAGTCATATATCATCCTGTCTTGGAACTCTATCGCCGTTCCTTCTGCGTCGCTGGAATTCCTTCCCTAACAGCACTGCAGATGTTCCTACAATGCTGTGATTCAAGCAGACAACTTGCGCCTTCTTGAGGGCATCTAGGGATGGGCAATAAATGTTGGTCTTGCCTTTGATACTCCTACCCTGTGAACAAATAAAGAAAAAGTCATTTGAAGTATATCTTTTTTATATGAGAACATGGACAAGCTGTGTTGAAAAGTTGGCAGAAGATAGTGACAATCATTGGACTTCAGTGTCAGTGTTTGATAGACTAAAGCCATTATTCACACTCTGGCTGATTTTCTTTGCGGTTCATTGGGTGTTGGAGTGATGGAGCTGATGAGTGTAATGTTTTAAGTGTGTTGACATTAAGCTGCTGTCAGGTTTGACACAGGTAAATTACACAGCAGCAGGAAAAAAACCTTGTGCTTTGTTCAGTGCATTTGTGGTAACATAGTTAATGTGACACAATGCACTCAGTCAGTGTCATGTTGATGCAATTATACTGAAAGTGGGAACATTTGAGTCTGCTTTCTGCGTGAAATGCATTTGTAATGCTGATTATGCCATAGAGTAATTTCAACTGCTGCACACTAAAACATTCTTGAAACAAACTGGACATTGTTTACCTTTTTCAAGTTTTTAATCTGGCCAAAATGTTGCTAGAAAGAAAACGTTTGTTCTAAAAAAAAGTGTCCAGTTTCAAGATTTTCTGACTATTTGCTTACAAAAAGGGTTTAGGAAAATGTAACACGAGTGTTTGGACTTTGAAAGAGAGTGCATTTGCATAGATTTTTGAAAAAGGCAGTCCACAGGCTGTGTAGGTATTTGCTGAATATGTATTAAAGCCACACATTGATACTGTTATTCAGTCCAGCATCTGCAGCATTTTTGCTTTTTCATGAACAAGGTCTTCTAATTAATTGTGAGGCAGGGAGAGGGATCAGAAACTAAACCCTGGCTTTCTTTGTGCTGGAATAAGGAAAACAGAGCTACACAGCTTTGGAGAGTTGAATGGCAAAGCGCTGTGAAAAGGATTATAAAAATATAATACAGGAGTCTGCAGGAAAAAGAGGATCTGCCATGGACCTTGTGAAACAAGACAGAACAGTTATTCTGCTAAATTAAGTAAGGCAACTCTCCAGCCCAAATCATAAGGGGATAACATTGCTACATTCCTGGATAATGCCATTGTACATGGAAATCATGGAATCCCCACAGTGCAGAAGCAGGCCATTGACTCTGCACTGACTCTCCAACAGAGCATCTTACCCAGGCCCATCCCCGTAACCTTGTGTATTTACCCCACTAATCCCCCTAATTTACACCATTCTGGGACACCTAAGGGGCAATTTACCATGGCCAATCCACCTAACCTGCATATCTTTGGACTGTGGGAAGAAATTGGAGCACCTGGAGGAAACAGACACAGGGAGAACGTGCCAACTCCACACCCAGGTCTGGAATTGAACCTGGGTCCCTGACGCTGTGAGGCAGCAGCACTAACCACTGTACCACCATATCGAACAGTGTAGTCAACTTCCATGAAAGAAACCTGCTCGGACCATTTGCAGCAGTAGCTGATGCCACTGAATCCCTGAATGTATCTGCAACACACCTGAAGCTGCAAGTCAGTGACTAATACTGGGAGGGTTTTTTATCTGTTCATTGGATATGAGCAGTGCTGACAAGACCCAGCATTCATTGCCCATCACAAGTTGCCCTTGAAATATCTGTCGAATGTGATCTTGGCACACCAACTGGGCTGTTAGATATCCCATGAATGAATGAAAAAAATGGGAAGTTCTACTGTTTTGAACCAGTGCTGATGAAAAAAACAGCACCTTATTCCAGTGATTTAGAAGGGAACTTGCAGGTGGTGGTATAACCATGTGCCTGCCTGACAATAATGTGTCCAACTAACGGGTACTGGAATATATATGAAACTTAAAGTTAATAAGGAACTCAAAGAATGAAAGACAATTTAGGTATTGCTTATAGAATCATAGAATCCCTACAGTGCCAAAGGAGTCCATTTGGCCCATCGAGCCTGCATCAATGATAATCTCACTCAGGTCCTATCCCTGTAACCCCATGCATTTATGCTGCTAATCCCCCCGACACGAATGACAATTTAGCATGGCCAATTTACCTAAACTGCACATCTTTGGACTGTGGGAGGAAACCCACGCAGACACAGGGAGAATGTGCAAACTCCACACACAGTGACGCAAGGCTGGAATTGAACCCAGATCCCTGGCACTATGAGACAGCAGTGCTAACAACTGTGATTAGCAGTTTTGCTGAAGTTGATAAAATAACATCAGAATACTGAAGTGAGATGGAATTTTACAGGAGTAATTTTAGACATGTTCTTCTAGTTACTCCAGAAATAATGTTTTCCCTCTATTTTGTCTATAATGGAGAGTGATAGTACTAGTCATGCTGTATATGAATGCACAAAACTAACAACACAATTGTCACGAACTTTGGTTTGGAAATCAACGTCACTTGAGAACAGAATGTTGCAAATTGTCAGAATGTTAAATTAACGGTGGAAAAGTTTGGAATTTTCCAACTTTGATCTCATTATACTTGAGGTCCTTTCAGTTACCAATTACATGTATAATTAAGATTACTTGAATTCCATTCAAATCATCAAAACTGATGCAATCCCAATTAATCCACTGCCTTTGATAGGGCGGTGGTGAGGGTCAGGTGGTAGGACAAAGTATTGTGCTAAAAATAAAACTCTAAGCTTCATCCAGAATCAGAACAGAAATTGGTGTACGAGTTTGTGATTTGCACCTGAATTAATGCTTAACAATTGTGTTTGAATTAATGGAATATAATGAATGTAGCTATAATATTTGCTGATTGTATTTTAATACAAGATTGGAAGCAATAAAAAGTGCCATTTAACAATGTATAACCTGCTCTCCAGACGAAGATCTTCATGCTGATGCCATGCAAGTCCCATGATTGGAACTTGCAACCATTCAGAGGTGCAACTAACATTTTCATGGTGTGGTCAAAGCGAATTAATAGTTCCGTCTGAATGCCATGAAATAATTTAACTAATTATAAAGTTTTTTTGTCCCTATTGTTTGTGTTCAGCAAATCAACAGTGAAAAAGGCTCAAATTTTTTCTGATAGTACATGAGGATTTTTAGTACACTTGCTGGTATCAGGCTTCGAGTTTGAGCAACTTTCTTTTAAGTGTTCTCTATTTTGTTAAACGTTTGTAAAGAGGACCTGGAATTGTTAAGTTATCTTGTTAGTTGACTGGAATTGCACTGAGCTGTAATGACACCATCAGAGCCATTGATTCTGGTTGTTCATTAGCAGAATCTGGGTCAGGTGCATTCCTTGGCAAGGCTACATAGGTTTCACTGAGTTCACAATTTCGACTGAAATGGATTTCAGATTTTAATTAGTGTGTCCAAGGGATTTTAGATTCCTGGGCCCCGGTCATGCTGTGTTATTGTGCTGTGAGTGGAATAACCGGGGAATCTGAGAGACAAGCTGCTCAAATCCCGTAAGTCGCAGTTTGGGAAATGTTCCTTTCTTAACTGCATTTGTAACTGTGAAGCATTTGTCTGTCTGCCAGAACACAGCTCTACAACTACATGCCTCAGAAATCGGAATGATTGCATTTCCCGTGTGGCTCAGTCGGTAAGTGTACTATGTAATGTGACATTGAGCTAACAGCCTATGAGTGGCCCCATTCTTGATCCTGGGTTCTATTGAGTCAGCTGTCCTCAGTCAGGGCAGTGTTTGGAATATTACAATTGACTTCAGCATCCATGAAAAGGGTGGAAAATAGCTATTGATTGCTTCCAGTAACTCTGGATGGGAGATCCTCAATTTGAATATCAACTGAGGACAGGATCAGGTTTGGCAGTGAAATCCTCCACAATTGACTTGTTTGCCGACACCACTATTGAGATTTGCACATGAAGGATGTCTGCTCAGATGGGGTCATGGTAAACGGCCAGCCCTTGATTGTACCCCAGTAACATGCAGCGCTTCTCTGGGGGGGAAAAAAGGAAAGAAAATGACATGAAAGAGTTTTCTTAATGCTGTAGAATTCCTCATCTGGTGTATCGCCATTGCCACAGCTTGTAAAATGTGATTAATAGTGGATGTGTTCACTTGGACGCCTGCTACTCCGTGTTAGCAGTTTCCTTGGAAAAGCCACAGTAGGTAGATAGACTAATTAAGATATCATGGTGGGAAACTGGGATATTAGGAAGCGAATTAATGGTGCAGTATAAAATAAAACTGATCCCTTTAAACTTACTCCTTGTGTTGAAAACATATGACAGTCACTTGTTGAAATGAATATCATAATATGGTTTAAAATCTCACTACTGTTGCAAAGTTAAGTTTGTGAAGTTGGAATTTGATGTTGGTAAAGATGTAAAAAATTGTAAAAATGCTAGAGATATAAAAACATTGTGTTTTTAAAAGCTGGTGTTATGTTTCAGAGTTTGGAGATTTAAAATGCAAAGTATATAGAGTCCAAGTTGAAACATTTGTATCAAAAAGTCAAGCAATAGTCCCGACAAGACACATTTAAATTTTTTTTAGCTCAATCAATTTAAAGCAGGCACTCAGCTACCAGGATGCTATCAAATTTGAATTTAGAACATAGAACATTACAGTGCAGTTCAGGCCCTTCGGCCCTCGATGTTGCGCCGACCTGTGAAACCAATCTAAAGCCCATCTCACCTACACTATTCCAATATCATCTATATGTTTATCCAATGACCATTTAAATGCTCTTAATGTTGGCGAGTCCACTACTGCTGCAGGCAGGGCATTCCACGCCCTTACTACTGAGTGAAGAACCTACCTCTGACATCTGTCCTATATCTATCACCCCCTCAATTTAAAGCTATGTCCCCTCATGCTAGCCATCACCATCCGAGGAAAAAGGTTCTCGCTGTCCACTCTATCTAATCCTCTGATCATCTTGTTTGCCTCTATTAAGTCACCTCTCAACCTTCTTCTCTCTAACGAAAACAGCCTCAAGTCCCTCAGCCTTTCCTCATAAGACCGTCCCACCATACCAGGCAGCATCCTGGTAAATCTCCTCTGCGCCCTTTCCAATGCTTCCACATCCTTCCTATAATGCGGCGACCAGAACTGTACGCAATACTCCAAGTGCGGCTGCACCAGAGTTTTGTACAGCTGCAACATGACCTCATGGCTCCGAAACTCAATCCCTTACCAATAAAAGCTAACACACCGTACGCCTTCTTAACAACCCTATCAACCTGGGTGCCAACTTTCAGGGATCTATGCACATGGACACTGAGATCTCTCTGCTCATCCACACTACCAAGTATCTTACCATTAGCCCAGTACTCTGTATTCCTGTTACTCCTTCCAAAGTGAATCACCTCACACTTTTCCGCATTAAACTCCATTTGCCACCTCTCAGCCCAGCTCTGCAGCTTATCTATGTCCCTCTGTAACCTGCAACATCCTTCCGCACTGTCCACAACTCCACCAACTTTAGTGTCATCCGCAAATTTACTAACCCATCCTTCTACGCCCTCATCCAGGTCATTTATAAAAATGACAAACAGCAGTGGCCCCAAAACAGATCCTTGCGTTACACCACTAGTAACTGAACTCCAGGATGAACATTTCCCATCAGCCACCACCCTCTGTCTTCTTACAACTAGCCAATTTCTGATTCAAACTGCTAAATCACCCTCAATCCCATGCGTCCGTATTTTCTGCAATAGCTTACCGTGGGGAACCTTATCAAATGCTTTACTGAAATCCATATACACCACATCAACTGCTTTACCCTCATCCACCTCTTTGGTCACCTTCTCAAAGAACTCAGTAAGGTTTGTGAGGCACGACCTACCCTTCACAAAACTGTGTTGACTATCCCTAATCAAATTATTCCTTTCTAGATGATTATAAATCCTATCTCTTACAATCCTTTCCAAAACTTTGCCCACAACAGAAGTAAGGCTCACTGGCCTATAATTACCAGGGTTGTCTCTACTCCCCTTCTTGAACAAGGGGACAACATTTGCTATCCTCCAGTCTTCTGGCACTATTCCTGTAGACAATGATGACATAAAGATCAAAGCCAAAGGCTCTGCAATCTCCTCCCTAGCCTCCCAGAGAATCCTAGGATAAATCCCATTCAGCCCAGGGAACTTATCTATTTTCACACTTTCCTGAATTGCTAACATCTCCTCCTTATGAACCTCAATCCCGTCTAGTCCAATAGCCTGTATCTCAGTATTCTCCTCGACAACATTGTCTTTTTCCTGGGTGAATACTGATGAAAAATATTCATATAGAGCCTCTCCTATCTCTTCGGACTCCACGCACAACTTCCCACTACTGTCCTTGACTGGCCCTAATCTTACCCTAGTCATTTTATTCCTGACATACCTATAGAAAGCTTTAGGGTTCTCCTTGATCCTACCTGCCAAAGACTTCTCATGTTTTCTCCTGGCTCTTGTTAGCTCTCTCTTTAGGTCCTTCCTGGCTAACTTGTAATTCTCAAGCGCCCTAACTGAGCCTTCACGTCTCATCTTTACATAAGTCTCCTTCTTCCTCCTTCACAAGAGATTCAACTTCTTTAGTAAACCACGGTTCCCTCGCTCGACCACTTCCTCCCTGCCTGACAGGTACATACTTATCAAGGACACGCAGTAGCTGTTCCTTGAACAAGCTCCACATTTCAATTGTGCCCATCCCCTGCAGTTTCCTTCCCCAACCTATGCATCCTAAATCTCGCCGAATCGCATCATAATTTCCTTTCCCCCAGTGACAACGTCAGACCAATCCTTTTGTTGGAAAATTGATAGGTCATCACAGGTATAAAAGAGAGTGCAGGGGGGAAAGCTGGAGAGAAACAGAAGAACTGTCACCTCTCAAGCCTCAAGAGGGAGAGAGCAGCTATCAACTCTGCCGGCTTCCAATATCTCTTAAGGGAACACACCATCTAACTAGAGAAAGGTACCAATAAGAACGTAGATGGAGGAATCAACAGAGGAACTCCATAGGATTTTGAAAGCCACAAACCTGGTTGTATTTTTGAGAGTGACTAAATTCCATTATTATTATTATTTTTTGGTTAATGAAGGAGTATTGTATTTATTTGAACAGCATTCCATTTGAATTTTATTTTATTTGGCATGTTACTTGTTGAATTGAAGTTCCCTGTCAGTTAACTAAATAAATTGTTCATTTCTTGGTCACAGAAGACAGAGGGTGGTAGTGGAAGGGTCTTTTTCTGGCTGGAGGCCTGTGACTAGTGGTGTTCCGCAGGGCTCTGTATTGGGACCTCTGCTGTTTGTGATTTATATAAACGATCTGGAAGAAGGTGTAACTGGGGTGATCAGTAAGTTTGCGGACGACACAAAATTGGCAGGACTTGCAGATAGTGAGGAGCATTGTCAGAAGCTACAGAAGGATATAGATAGGCTGGAAATTTGGGCAAAGAAATGGCAGATGGAGTTCAATCCTGATAAATGCGAAGTGATGCATTTTGGTAGAAATAATGTAAGGAGGAGCTATACGATAAATGGCAGAACCATAAAGGGTGTAGATACGCAGAGGGACCTGGGTGTGCAAGTCCACAGATCCTTGAAGGTGACGTCACAGGTGGAGAAGGTGGTGAAGAAGGCATATGGCATGCTTGCCTTTATAGGACGGGGCATAGAGTATAAAAGTTGGGGTCTGATGTTGCAGATGTATAGAACGTTTGTTCGGCCACATTTGGAATACTGCGTCCAGTTCTGGTCGCCACACTACCAGAAGGACGTGGAGGCTTTGGAGAGAGTACAGAGGAGGTTTACCAGGATGTTGCCTGGCTTAGTTATGAGGAGAGATTGGGTAAACTGGGGTTGTTCTCCCTGGAAAGACGGAGGATGAGGGGAGACTTAATAGAGGTGTATAAAATTATGAAAGGCATAGATAGGGTGAACGGTGGGAAGCTTTTCCCCAGGTCGGTGGTGACGTTCACGAGGGGTCATAGGTTCAAGGTGAAGGGGGGGAGGTTTAACACAGATATCAGAAGGACATATTTTACACAGAGGGTGGTGGGGGCCTGGAATGCGCTGCCAGGCAAGGTGGTGGAGGTGGACACACTGGGAACATTTAAGACTTATCTAGATAGCCATATGAACGGAGTGGGAATGGGGGGATACAAAAGAATGGTCTAGTTTGGACCAGGGAGTGGCACGGGCTTGGAGGGCCGAAGGGCCTGTTCCTGTGCTGTATTGTTCTTTGTTCTTTGTTTAAAGTGGGTGTCAGGTATTTCTGTTAGTTAACCACTAAATGTTACTGAAGAAAGGTTCACACTTTCCCACACACTTTTAACAGATTAAGAGGTGAGGTATTCCTCTTTGGGGGATTCGACATTACTTCTCAAAAGGGGGTCAAACCCGAATCATGACACTACTAATCCTTGCAATGATATCTCATTTTATGATTTGCGTCGGCACCTGCATAATGGCATCCAAAGCTCGGCGAAAGCAGTGTGATTCCAGGTGTTTGTGTATTTTAGTGGGTCTTGGCTTGGACTGAGCTGGGATTACAATAAATGGCCTCAATCTCCCCAGAAATAAGAGGAGAGAAATTAACCAAGGTTCCTGTTTCAGATCTGTGGTGAACCATCGTTGGTTCCCACTGGATAGTACTGAGCCAGGGCTGGCCAGTACTACAAGGATGTACATATGTTACTGTTGGGTTGTGCTATTGTTGCTGTTGGGGTTAGGGTGGGGTTGTTACACCTTTGTACTGTAGTGTTGTGGCACATACTAGTCGGGCTCCGCCTCCTGGGAGAGGTATAAGAGTCCCTGCTCTGGCCGGGACCCCTTCAGTCTGGGATAGTGTATATAAGTACTGGCTGCTTCATTACAGTAAATAAAAGCCTTTCATTTACCGAGCTTCAGGCCTCGTGTTTGAGTAGCGCATCAAGATCGTGATCCAGTGATTCCAGCTGGAGTGTCTTCTGCTATTGAACACTGTTTTCGATGAGGTCTTGAAGAGCTTTTGCCATCTTTGAAACTGCAGTACTGCAGTTGTTGGCACACTTGCCTCTCCGATGACAGCCGCAACAACAGCTTGCGTTTACATACCGCCTTTAATGTAGGCAAATGTGGTTTGCACAAGTGTTACAAAATAAAATTTGACACCGAGCACACAGAGGTATTGGGAAAAATGACCAAAAGCATGGCTAAAGAAATAGGGGGTGATTTTACTGACTTGCCCCGCCCATCAATGGGCCGTGCGAGAGGTGAGAAACCAGGTTCATGCCTGATTTCTCGCCTCTCGCGATCTTACCGGCACTGGATATCCGCTGCATTTGGCTTCTGGCCCATTTCTAGCAAGAGACTGAATAATTTATTCAAATTGCATTTAAATTCTATTTTGCAAGGATTTAATGAGCCCGGGACACAATCTCTGGACTCGTTTGCCTTTGTGGCTTCGCAAGGTGAGGAAAACACCTGGTCCCCATGAACTGGTCATGATTGCCTCGCCGGTAGAACCGGAGACCATTGATGCCCCCTCCCCCGGGAGGGCAAGGGGGGTGACCTCTTGTGGCACTGCCCCGTGGGCACATTGGTAATGCCGGAGGAGGCAATTGAAAGAAGCAGGGGCTGGAGGGGCGGGCCAATCGGGTAGGGAGGAAGGGAGCCCGCTGTGTACTCTGCATTGCGATCGGTGTGGGGGTGATTGGTCTGGAGGGTGGGGGGCGATAATTCTGGGTGGTATGTAGCTTGCGATTGGTCATGGTCCCTCACTATAGCTGGGGATGTGGTGGGGAAGTACTGGGTTGAGGCCGGCTGCCTGACAAGTGTGTGTCTCTCAAATCTGTCAGGCCTCTGCTGTTGCAATTGCGCGTGTGCTGTCACAGAGGTCTGCACATGCGCAATAGCTCCCTCTGCAGCTACAGCAAGCTGGCTGCTGATTTAAACCCACCCCCTCCATCTAGTGGCTGGAAACGGTCGAGTCCATTTTTCACTTGACTGAGTGCATAAGATTATGATTTTGGATTCTCCCAAAAAACAAATCTGAAACTCTCCCATTTTCAAGCTAGCTCGGCACTTTGGAATTTTACGAGAAAAATTCTACCCCATAAACTTTAGGAGGGTTCTTAAAGGAGTAATGTGTGTGTTGGAACAGTCCAGGGCAGAGGGAGTCAGTGGTATAGCCAGCAATGTTGTGTTGCAAAGTTGGGTAGAGTAATTGTAGATTGGTGTTTGTAAAATTGTAAAGGGGGAAAGCATTGCATGATCCCTTTAAAAGTTCTTTTTCTGTGCTTAGAGAGTTAAAAAAAAATTGCAAGTAAATAAAGAGCCCAAACTGAAACATTAGTATTGAAAGGCCAAGCAGCAAATTTTACCAAGGTGACAGGCTTTTGAATTTAGCCAATCAATTTGAAGCAGGCACTTGGATGCCAAGAACCTATTAAATTTAAATCTGATGGTTTTGACAACTTAGAACCAATCCTATTGTGGGAAATATTGATATGTCATCATGGGTATAACAAAAGGGGCAGTGGGACAAAAAGAGAGCAACTGCCACCTGCCAAAGATAACAGCTCACCGCTCGCTTGCTCGCTGTCTCTCGCTCGCTCTCATGACTTCATCAATGTCTTGGAGAAAGCACCATCTAGTAGCAAAGGTACCAAAGAAGGAAGTTCCAGATAGAAGAATCAACAGAGAAGGCCTAGAATATTCCAGAAGATACAAAACCTGGTTGTAATTTAGAGTGACTAAATTCTATTTTTGTTAGAGTGGAATTGTATTTATTGGAACAGCTTACCATTAAAATCTTATTTTATTCAGGAATAGTTAATAGAAGGAATTTATTCGGTTTGTTAACAGTTTTGTTAACTTCATTGTTGGATAAATAAATTGTTATGTGTTGATTTTAGAGTGTGTGTCAGGGATTTATTTTGTATTTAACCACTAGAAGTTGCTGAAGAGCAGATTATGAGATGAGGTACTCCTCTTTGGGTGTTGCGGTGTTAGTTCTCCAGAAGGAGGAGGCTGGATCAACCTCTGCAAAGTGAGGATGCATAAAGGGCTAGAATTGCAGGAGTACAGAGACCTCGGGTTGTAGGGCTGGATGGGTTCACAGAGATGAGATTAAAGCCCTGGAGGGACTTTGAAAACAGTGGTGAGAGTTTTAAATTTGAGGGGCCGTCAGAATGGGAGCCAATGTAGATCAGCAGGCATTGAGTGGCGGGTGAATGGGACTTGGTGTGATTTTTAAAAATCCTCATTTTTGTTTCTCTCCATGGCCTTGCTCCCTCCCCACTTTCATCTTCCTACAACCTCCCAAGATCACCATGCTTCTCCAATTCTGGCCTCTGGCATAGACTGTACCTTAATCAGTATATCATTGACAGTTGTGTATTCAGCTGTTAAGCCCCTAAGCTTTGGAATTCTTTCCCTTAAACCCTTCGGCCTCTTTCCTCCTCTTAAGATGCTTCCTAAAAACCTAGCTCTTTTCTCAAGCTTTTAGTCGCCTCTTTATGTCGCTTTGTGTGAAGAATAAAGTTCGATAACATTCCTATGATGCACCTTGGGAGATTTTACTCCATTTAACGGTGTTACATCAATGCAAAGTTGTTTTATGGATGTGATCAACACAGTTTTAGATGAACTCAAGTTTAGAAAGAATGGAAGATCAGTCGAAGATAACACATTGGAAGAGCCACCAAATCTAGAGGTGACAAAGTATTGGAAAAGAGTTTCAACAGTAGATGAGCTGAGGCAGAGACAGAGGTGGCTGATGCTTTAGAAGCTGTAACCCATTGATTGTAAAATGTATAGGACGTGCTGAGGTACAGATATGGCCCTATATAAATGCAAGTTTTTATTCTTTTCTTCCTGTTCTTTCTGACAGTGACAACACTCTAAAAAGCAATGAATTGGCTGTAAAGAATTTTGGCTGTACTGAAGGTTTGAAAAGTGCCTTTTATCGGCAAGCTCTGTTTTTTTCAGAAAAGGATGGGAGAAAACGAATAAAATAAAAGATAACATTTCCTTCTGAAGCAAAGCCAAAAGCAGTTTTTTTTTCTTGTGCAATTTAAAATGAAGCGATGACGTCTGTAAGGGGTTATTACAAACTGAATTCATGGAACTGTCTGTTTTATTTCAAGTTGCTGTCATTTTTTTTCAGGCATTGATAATTATCAGTTGTCATCAAACCTGCAGGGAAACTGATATGCCAAGGGTTTGTAGTCAGCAATGATTCAGAGTAATTAAAACTAATGTCTGAGATGAGCAGGGTTTGATGCATTCAATTTACAAGAAAATCACAAATGCCGAGTAATTCAATAAAATGTTCGGTTAAGATGCCTACTGTGCAAAGGACTTGATGAAATCAATAGGAAGTTAAGTTTTATCAGGCTGAAGATTGTTTCAAAGCCAACTTTCCAAGACACCCAATTGATTGAGTGGAGTTACACCTCTATTGATTTGACTAATTTTCTGAATGGTGTGAGTGGACAATGTGGTGTCACTGTGAGTTACATCTCCTCCCTGCAGCATTAAAATGCTGCAATAGGCAGCAGAACTCAAAGTAGGTCGGTGCCGAGTTGCACTACTATTGTACTCGCTGTCTCTGTGATTTTCAGAAAAAGTTGACTTACCATTAGCTCTTTGCTAGTGTTATCATTAATGCTTTTGGGGAAGTAATCGAATATCTATTTGCACCAGTGTGACCTGAAAACAACTTTATGCCAATACAGGATGTGCTATATAACCATGCCAAAAGACATTATAATTCTAGAGCAGTTTCTTATTATTAATGTCTATTGGACTGTGATATGCAAGGAATGGCATTGTGGTTCTCATCTTTACTATAATATTGTTTTCAATGAGTCATTTCACTCTGGTCTATAAATCCAATATACCCTTGATTATTGTTGTGTTAATAATTGGAAAATAGAAAACTTTGCTGTTTCTGTTGTTTCAACTAACAATTCTACCTGGCTAACTGCTGTGTTAGTGTTGGCAGCTTTCAAACACTGGTCTGTGCTTGTATGTGCCATTCATTTTGTGTCAGTAAACCAGAGGAAGCACTTGAATTCTCTCACTCTTAGTACAGTCGGCAATAATTCGGAGTAATTGCACTTTGCGCACTATATACCGTTGCACTATTTTACCAGTTATTTCAGGAGAAGTCTGTGAGGTCTTGCAACTATTTTCAGAATGACGAGTCTGTACCCATTGTTATACTGATTACAAGATAGTTTCCCTTTTCTGGCTGAAGTGTAAGTTACAAAATTTGTGGAAACAGAATTGTGCGAGGCATTTTGTACATACCAGAGACTAATGGAAAACAGTTAATAAAGTCTTTGTACACAAACTGGTATATCATGAATTGCAATCCACACTAGTTCACTGATGCTATCATCTCACTCTTGTTACAGTACATGGTGAGCTATTGAGTCCAGTAATCTACAGTACTGTGGAAAAGCTGCCCCCAGTCCAACTGGCAATATTGTATGTAACATGATTGATCTATAAATATTTATTTGCTTTGCTTGCTCAATGGAAGTATGCATGAGTTGAGTGTGCATGATGCACATTACTTCCATGTGTCCCTTTTTAAACTTACAGTCTGGCTCCTAACTACATTAGGCCTATAGATAAAAGTAAAATCGCTGTAGTCCCGGATGATCAGAAGCACTGATTGGTGGTGGCCACTACACATCAGGCAAGGGGCAAGGTTGAGAAGGCAGTCCTTTATGAATAACCTCCGCCACTACGGGAATTACGCCTATATCAAAATGATGACGGCCAGTGTGTTTGCGTTAATGGAAAAGTCTACCAGCTCCATTTTGAGACCATCGCAGCACTGTTCATCCTGGTGTTGGTGAATAGAAATCAACCGTGCTAATTTCAGGTGGCAATGCCAATTTTAGTGTCTGACTCAGGCCCCACCCATGATTAGCAAAGTTGGTTGAATGTTCTGCATGTTTCAGTTGCATGCCTTTGTTTACTGAGCGAGTGGGGAAACTTTGGATCGAAGGTCTTTGACTGTATGTAAAGTGTTTATATTCTTGATTTACTTTTGTTCATGTAAGACGCCTGTTAATCCTTTTTGGATTGTCAATATTTCCTTCTCCCATGTTAATTTATAAATCCCTGCCTTGTCAGTGAACCACACATTTTGCACTAATTGGAAATGCTCAAATTTATAGCATATCTCGAGGGTCTTTTATATGTGCAGCAAGCATGCAATAACCAGTAGATGCAGACTGTGCCAAGCTAGCTGAATTCTTCTGTATCGAACCTTTTGCATAACATTTAGGGTCATTTAAAAGTTGTCCCACGATGTAATTCAATGTCCAATTTCATGGCAGCAACCATGCGTTCTCTTGGATCTCAATGTATGAAATCTGTTGATTGATTGCAGCTAGCAATCTAAAGAAGTTTTTCCCCACATCATTGTGTAAGGTTGTTCTTCAAGCTTTTAGGGTCTTTGTGTGCAATTAATATTTCTTTTGTCCTTAATCTTTGAATAATCTTTGAACGGGAAAGTCTGTACGGAACCCGTAGAAATGGCAGAGGTGCTTAATGAGTATTTTGCCTCGGTTTTCACAGAGGAGAAGGACCTGGGTGGATGTACTGCGGGCTTGCGGTGGACTGAAAAGATTGAGTATGTGGACTTTAACAAAGAGATTGTGCTGGAATCTATGAATGGCATCAAGATAGATAAGTCGCTGGGTCCGGATGGGATGTACCCTAGGTTACTGTGGGAGGCGAGGGAAGAGATTGCAGAGCCTCTGGCGATGATCTTTGCGTCGACGATGGAGAGGGGAGAGGTGCTGGAGGATTGCGGATGTGGTTCCTATTTTCAAGAAGGGGAATAGGGATAGCCCAGGAAATTACCGACCGGTGAGTCTAACCTCAGTGGTTGGTAAGCTGATGGAGAAGATTCTGAGGGACAAGACTTATGAGCATTTAGAGAGGTTTAGTATGCTCAAGAATACTCCGCATGGCTTTGTCAAAGGCAGATCGTGCCTTACGAGCCTGGTGGAGTTCTTCGAAAATGTGACTAAACACATTGACGAAGGGAAAGCGGTAGATGTGGTTTATATGGATTTTAGCAAGGCATTCGATAAGGTCCCCCATGCAAGGCTTCTAGAAAAAGTGAGAGGGCATGGGATCCAAGGGGCTGCTGCCCTGTGGATCCAGAACTGGCTTGCCCAAAGGAGAACAGATATCCACAACAGATATCCACTCCATCTGACGAAGGGGCAGCGCTCCGAAAGCTTATGGCATTTGCTACCAAATAAACCTGTTGGACTTTAACCTGGTGTTGTGAGACTTCTTACTGTGCTTGCCCAAAGGAGGCAGAGAGTGTGTATGGATGGGTCTTTTTCTAAATGGAGGTCGGTCACCAGTGGTGTGCCCCAGGGATCTGGGACCCTTGCTGTTTGTCATTTTCATAAATGACCTGGATGAAGAAGTGGAGGGATGGGTTGGTAAGTTTGCCGACGACACAAAGGTTGGTGGGGTTGTGGATAGTCTGGAGGGATGTCAGAAGTTACAGAGGGACATAGATAGGATGCAAGACTGGGCAGAGAAGTGGCAGATGGACTTCAACCCAGATAAATGCATAGTGGTCCATTTTGGCAGGTCAGATGGGATGAAGGAGTACAATATAAAGGGAAAGACTCTTAGCACGGTCGAGGATCAGAAGGACCTTGGGGTCCGGGTCCATAGGACTCTAAAATCGGCCCTGCAGGTGGAGGAGGTGGTTAAGAAGGCGTATGGTGTGCTGGCCTTCATCAATCGAGGGATTGAGTTTAGGAGTCCAGGGATAATGATGCAGCTATATAAGACCCTCGTCAGACCCCACTTGGAGTACTGTGCTCAGTTCTGGTCGCCTCATTACAGGAAGGATGTGGAAAAGATTGAAAGGGTGCAGAGGAGATTTACAAGGATGTTGCCTGGATTGAGTGGCATGCCTTATGAGGTTAGGCTGAGGGAGCTCTGTCTTTTCTCCTTGGAGAGACGTAGGATGAGAGGAGATCTAATAGAGGTATATAAGATGTTGAGAGGCATAGATCAGGTGGACTCTCGGAGGCTTTTTCCCAGTGTGGAAATGGCTGCTACGAGAGGACACAGGTTTAAGGTGCTGGGGGGTAGGTACAGGGGAAATGTTAGGGGGAAGCTTTTCACAGAGGGTGGTGGGCGAGTAGAATCGGCTGTCGTCAGTGGTGGTGGAGGCAAACTCAATAGGGTCTTTTAAGAGACTCCTGGATGAGTACATGGGACTTAATAGGATGGAGGGTTATAGGTAGGCCTAAAAAGTAGGGATATGTTCGGCACAACTTGTGGGGCCGAAGGGGCTGTTTTGGGCTGTAGTTTTTCTATGTCCTAATGATGAGGCCCAATCTCTAAACTGTGCCTTCCTGCAGGTTTATGACCTTAAACTTATGGTTAATTGATTGTCTGGCTGGGCATTCTAAATATTAAGGTGTAGGTTTTACATCAGAATGATGAGTACACCAGATCCTACTGTGGTAGATAAGTGTTCACTTCTTTTGAAAGTATTCTCCCTGGAGCATTGTAATAAGGGGCAATGTAACCAGTAACTTTTGTTATTCCCTTGATGAATTCCTGATTTCGGTCCTACCCCCAGAAGCAGCTACCGAGGGAAGACCTAACGGAGAAGTGAGGAAAAATCATCTGATCGTTCCATTCGTTTTGGTCTTGTTCACTCTGTGGAATAAAATCCCGCTTCTGAGTACCATTCTCTTTACTTGGGTGGAAGAAAAGGCACTAATCCATGGTTTGGTTCATGTTCCTTACAGAGAAGACTTTGAGTGCAGGTCCAAAGATATATGGGAGCAGCATGTTTGCTAAGTTTCAGTGGCAAGTGTTCACCAGGCAATTTTTTTAACAAACCATTTGGTATCACCCTTTAGAGGAGGGCTGTGGTGTAGTTTGTGCATTGTGTCTAAATCATGGAATCCCTACAGTGCAGAAGGAGGCTATTCAGCCCATTGAGTCCACACCGAATTTCTGACAGAGTATCTTACCCAGGACCTCACACTCATCCTATCCCCGTAACCCCACATGATTATCCCATTAATCCACCTAACCTGCACACGTAGGGACATTAAGGGGCAATTTTACCATGGCCAATCCACCTAACCTGCACATCTACGGACTGTGGGAGGAAACCAGAGCACCCAGAGGAAACCCACGCAGACATGGGGAGAATGTCTGTATGGAGTTTGCACAGTCACCTAAGGCCAGAATTGAACCCGGGTCCCTGGCACTGTGAGGCAGCAGTGCTAACCACTGTGCCATCATGCAATCTGTTGGCACCTTCATGTTAGCCAATGAATTGAAGGTTGGACAGGATTTATGGCAGAATTTGATGCATACAGCGGGTGGATTGGTACACTATTGAGCCCAGTTGTGCCTGTTTAGTGCTACAAGTGCTCTTCAGGAACCACAGCATGGCTGCCACATGTGCGCACACATCTGCTGATGGAATGTCCTACTGGTGAAGAAGTCAGCACTTGGACAGGTTGATATCCACCTGAAGTATGCAGAGCAGACAAATTATGTTGTAAGTGAGCATTTGATGCTGATTTGGTGTTAACACACACATTTTGGAGTTCCGTGCTCTTAACCTTGCACTGCATTAAGCAGCATGAAGGATCCCACCCTGCCCATCTCCTTCTCCTCTATGAGCGCTATTTAAAGGGATCATTAGGTACTTACAAGTTATTGCTGTTCATTTCTTCTGGTTAGTACAATTGTGCAAATGTTTGGTGCTTGCTATCATAGCTTCAAGTTACACAAGTCAACAGGGAGTAGTGTGGCATGTGCTGACTCCAAGATTTCCCGCTTAAGCCAAACATGGGTGCCATAGGGGCGGTACGGTAGCACAGTGGTTAGCACTTCAGCTTCACAGCGCCAGGGACCCTGGTTCGATTCCCGGCTTGGGTCACTGTCAGTGTGGAGTTTGCACGTTCTCCCCATGTCTGTGTGGGTTTCCTCCGGGTATTCCGGTTTCCTCCCACATTCTGAAAGACATGCTGGCTAGATGCACTGACTCGAACAGGCGCCGGAATGTGGCGACTAGGGGAATTTCACAGTAACTTCATTGCAATGTTCGTGTAAGCCTTACTTGTGACTAATAAATACACTTTTAGTATAGCTTCCTGTTAACCTTGAACATATCTGGAAAAATGAGCAGAGGGAACACGAGGCAAAACAAAATTCTAGAAGAGGGAGGATGGAGAGCAGCGGGCCTCCCAGCAGGAGGACAGATCTGCTCGGAGTCTTTAGGGAGCAGATCTTTTGGAGAAAAGATTGCTGGAGTTCTGTGATACCTTGAGAGCTCCTTTGTACAGACTCTGTGACAGTACAACGGATGACTGTGCATCGAGACTGCTCCACCATCCATTTATGAGACTATCCTATTTGGCTCTCTGTCCCATTTTAAGCCAAGCATCTACACACTGCAACAAACTGAGCTCATGACTGAAGCTGCAGTTCCTCATAAAAGCAGGGTCATTCCCCCAGCAAAATGCAGTGAGTGGAGGACAGTTGCATCATATAAATTGTGTGTGTTTGTGTAAATCTGATCCCAGTCAGTTACAGCAATATGTTTTATCTGTATGATTGACTAGAACGATCCAATTGTTTCCAAGCCGACTGGGAACATTGATATCACTGTATACTGCCAACGCCATGCAAATAACTTGCTCAAAATTGCAGAACTGCGATTGTGAATGTATCATTTGAAGAAGTGAGCATAAGAATCCAAGCTCAGATTTTCTGAGCAGCTTATTGTTCTGTATGGGATGTACAGCTGTAAGGAATGTTAAACACTTCCCATTCTGAGGGGATAGATCAAGCCCCATCCTCCTACTTTGCACTATCTTTACTGAATACAGTAATATATTTAAATCACCACACAGATCTTCGTATGATCAGCCAGTTTGCACAATGCAAATCAGTTCTGGAAATGTTTGCTCCTCTTGCTCTTCCACACAAAGTGGAGAATGAAATGAAAACTTTGTATTTTATGAACATGGTAGCATATCATGGTGGATTTCGGGTAGGCGTGATTCATTTTTGATTTATTTCTTGTTTTGTTCTAGACTCCGAAAGTTGTGTGAATCTGGGTTCGAATCCCACCACAGCAGATAGCGAAATTTGAATTCAGTAAAAATCTGGAAAAGTCTAATGACCATTGAGCCATTGTGGATGTCATTAAAAACCCATCTTGTTCAGTGATGCCCATTTATGGAAGGAAATCTGCCATCCTTACCTGGTCTGGCCTACATATCCACGACAATGTGGTTGACTCTAAAATGCCCTCTGCGAGTTGAAGGGCAATTAGTGATGGACAATAAGTGCTGGCCCCGTAGCATCCCTACAGTGCAAAAGGTGGCCATTCAACCCATCAGGTCTGCACTGACTCTCCCAACGGAGCACCTCACCAAGGCCCACTCACGCCACTAAGGGGCAATTTAGCACAGCCAGTCCACCTAACTTGTGCAATTTTGGTCTGTGGGAGGAAACTGGAACACCTGGAAGAAACCCACACAAACATGGGAAAAACGTGCAAATTCCACACAGTCACCCAAGGCTGGAATTGAACCCGAGTCCCTGGCACCGTGAGGCAGTTGTGCCAGCCACTGTGCCGCCCCATCCCATGAACAAAATTTTAAAAATCACCTCCTTCATTTTCAACTATTCTAAATTTGTTTTTGATGGACTGTCCCAATGAACAAATGTGCATAATTCGGTCCTCGTTTTTGTTGCGTGTTTATTCTCCCCTTTAAAGCTTTGACTATTAAATAATTTTGCTTTATTAAAATAAATTGCAATGGATGCACATTGGAATTATTTTTCCTTATTCACCCCTTCAAATACATTCCCTGTTTTCTAGAAGGCACTGTTTAATTTTGGGGTCTTATAAACAGATTCCAGGTGGTCCTCTGGCCATTCTTCAATTGTGACTCACGGCACATGAGCATCATCAGGCACTTTGACTATAGAGGCATCACACCAAGCACCAAGTTAACATCTTCTGAAGACCATGCGTGTGCAGCTTTCTTTACTTCAGGGTGATTAGAATGGGAAATGTGGCTGGTGATTAAATCCTCCCTTACCTGACTGACTGATGCCTTGTTCAAAGCTATTATCATTCATTAAATACAGGAAATCAATTATATAAGAACATAACACTGTGCTGGAATATTTTCTAAAAATGACTCCCATTTGCACTTTGTGCATTCGCTTAAATTGAAACAACTAAATACTTATGCAACGCACTACAAAATAATAGAATGCAGTCTTTGGACCAAAACATGAGCAGAGATCAGAAAGGTGCTTTTACTATTGTACTCCATAGATGCCTGTTGCCATGTTGCTTTGTGCTGCTGTGGTACTATTTAGAGAGTTTAGCAGCTGCTGTTTGAGTGCTTTTATCTAAACTGTTTCATGACGATTGTCTGAGTTTGTCTTTGCTCCAGAGGCATCTAGTCTGGCAGACTTGCTATACTCTGATGTCAAAACTTTGAAGATCTGGGTCTATTAATTTTAATTTAAGAAGAGTCTTTTTGTGATTAGCTGTGCATTAACTGCCAAGAACGAAATGTGGAAGGAATGTAGAAAGAGAGAGAGCGAGAAGGCTGTGATACCTTGCCATAAATTGCAGTGCTTTCTTAGCAACCATGCCTTGAAGAGGTGAACGAGCAGTCATTTCTTCTGTACACAGTGCAGTTAAACAAGTGAATTAAACAGATTATATTTGGCACTGGTATGTAATTAATTCTCTGTTGCCCATCATTCATTTTTGGGAGGGATGGAGAAGACTTGTGTATGTTAACAGAGATTCTTCACTTCCACTCCTGTTTGTCATCCTCCATAGAAATCAGAATGAACTCAAACTATAAATATGTTTTCTGATTTGATTTGCCACAGGGAATTAACTGATGGAGCAGCCTACGCTTTTAAACTTTTCACACTCGCTAGCTATTCTTTAATCTATCACCATCTCCAACAGGCTGCAATTTAAATGTTACTTGTTTTCTTTTCACATTTCATTTTTTATTTACACAGTAGTGTGTTATACTTTAGGTGGAATTTTCTGTGTGGACGGATATGAGGTGGGGTGGAGGTCTGAATGGGGAGGTGTAACAGGAGAAAGGAGATCTGAGAGACGAGTCCTGAGCCGGGAAGTGGGTGGGGAGGAACATACTCAGAGAATCATGACTAATATGGAGGGATGGTGAGGGTTAAAGGGGGCAGTGGGAACCAGTAGAATGGGAGGGAGAGGGCTTGGTAATGGGAGGTGTAGGGCACTGAGGGTCATTGGAGAGGATGTGCAAGGAGAGGTGAATTCTAGGGGTCAGCAGAATGAATGGGGGCAAATCTATACTCAAGGGTTGGGCTTTTCACATATGCACAACCCTTCCACCCACATGCCAACACAGCGCTATCCATCATCCTGCTCCATACCAACTCATCCATTTGATGACTCATGGGGTAGGCCTCCATACCCCCCCTCACCTCTTCATTCCTCTCCGCCCCATCTATTTCTCCATCCCCCAGCACAGACCATCACTACACAACAGTACCTCCTGCAGACGTCCATATGCAGTTTTGAGATCCATCTCCTGGGAGAAGCTGCTGAATATCCCGCGCCTCGGAAAAGTAAGCAACATGGACATTCACCTGCATGGCATTGATGGTAACCTTCGGAAAGTTAAATATTGCAACTGGGGGGGAGGAATGGTGGTGGCCACTGCTTACGCGGGGCGGGGTGCAGATGTGGGTGATGGGGGAGACGCAAAGGTATTTGTCTCGATGGTGAAGTGAAGGTCAGACAGCAATGGCTGCTCCAAACTTTGTAGAGCCTTGTGGTAGAGATCTCGAGATGCTGCATGGGAGTTAGGATTTTAACCACATTTAATGTTCTTGATATAGAGTGATGCCTGAAAAAATATGGCTTTCAACTGTATCTTCCACTTAGGTCTTCGTTGGTGGTGCTGGAACATTTGAATCTAATGGAAAAGAATTAGAGATTCATCACAGCTCGGCCCTTCAATGTTCTGATTGTAGTTCCTAGCTGTATTTTGAGGCAATAAGATAAATAAAAAATAAAGCAGTGAAATCTTAAGCACATAGATATTCTTAGTAAATTTATTCTGTAAACTCGTGAGTATGATGAGGAAAGAAGGAAGATGTTGTATTTATAAAGCATCTTACCATGTTGTATGAACATCTCTGAACTACTTCAAGAACCGTAGTTACTGCTGTTACATTGGCAATTGCTTACAGCAAATGAGTTGAATTACACAGAAACAGAAAATGCTGGAAAATCTCAGCAGGTCTGGTAGCATCTGTGGCGAGAGAACCGAGTTAAACAGAGTCTGGATGACTCTTCGTCAGATTACATCGTGCATTTTATTCAATGATTTTGGTTTGATTTTGATTGGAGAACATTGTACTCTCCTTTTGGACAGTTCACATTTACTGTCAATGTTTCAATCCTGTCAAAATGAGGTGCATATTCTCATTTTGGTTGGGATAAGGTTAAGGCATAATTCTTAAGTATGTGTAAAAGCCAGTTTCCACCGATGTGGGGAAGGAAAAGGAGTTCTGTGCCTGTGTTCTCGGGGGTTTTGTGCATAAAGCTATGGTAAGAAAAGGCTGGCTCCAGATTCCTCCGTTACTGAGTGAATGATCAATGAATTATAATATTGCACACCATTTAGACATGGCTTTTCTTTAACCTCCCATCCAAAAAAGGCACCTCTAGCAATGCTGCAGTTCCTTAGTAATGGCCTGAAGTGTCAGTTTAAATATAGCAGAGCTTGAACTCTCAATCTTCTGACTCAGAAACAGAAGTGTTCACAACTGAACCAGGTTTAACATGTGGCATACAGCAGGGACCAGCTTGTTCACTAACGGTTCAAGGTCACAGACCTGAGTAGGAAATTGTGTAAAGGGCATTTCTGCTTTCACTAATTGGGCATTTAAAAAAAAATCTACTGTTTTGTGAGTGAATTGGGACAATTACACTGCCATGTACTGATTGATGAGTCGATTAATCTTTGTTCTGCAACTATCTTCTCATTGCAAACTTGACGGGCTGTAAACACAGGGCTGCAGGTGAAGCGGAGGTGACCACAAGTTTTACCTTAACCATACTGTGTGCACATTGGGTGCAAGTTCACATCCATGGATTCTGTCTTTGTGAATTTGTAGTTTTCCTTGGAAGCTCCTTGAGACTAAATTGAAATCCACCCTGTATCAAATGATCACCTTTCTATGTCCATTCAAATAATAAATGAGGTAAAGTTGGCAAAATTGAGCCTGTTTCTGTAATTATAATTTGAGCCTTATTTTCCTTTTGTGTATTGAGCTGGTAAGATTGCTTTTACTGACATTTAAACTGCTTTCTCTCTCAAAAACATAGATTTTTGTCTCTCTCTCACGCACACACCCTCCTTTGTCTCACACACACTCACATTCTCTCACTCCACTCACTCCACTCTCTCTCTCTCACACACGCACACACACACACACACATTTATCCATCCTGTCTCTCATACCCACACACACACACTTGCCACCCTCCCTCTCACACAGAGACACTTGCCCCTTTCTTTCACACTCCAAGGTCCGCTCTGGCCCCCATTCCAGTGCTGTGAGGTCTATGCCCCATATGTGCAAACCCTGTTTCAGCTCTTAAGGAGGTGCCCCCACACCTGCACTGAGGCCCGCTCAGCCCTGGCTCTGAGGTCCGTTCCAAACCCCACTTTGAGTCAAAACCAGAAAATGCTGGAAAACTCAGCAGGTCTGACAGCATCTGTGGAGAGAGAATAGAGCTAATGTTTCAAGTCTGGTTAGTTCTATTTTCTCTCCGCAGATGCTGTCAGACCTGCTGAGCTTTTCCAGCATTTTCTGGAGTTTGTTTCAGTAGTATTTTCAGGCTGTATTTTGCCTTTACCCCACTTTGTCTAACATGCTCAGAGTTCCGTTCCAAGACCCTCTCTTCCCTTCCCTTCACTCTGCAGTCCATGCTCGTTCAATCAGAAGTTGTGTTCTGAAGAAGCTTGCCTCAAATTGGGCAAACAGCTCTCCAGCATTTTGCAAATTTAACAAATATGACTGTCTTGCCACGGACCCCAGATGGGCAGCTATAGACCCCAGTTTTGAAACCCCCTGTTTTAAGGTTTTCTCTGAACTTCTCCCATCAGGTGATATCCTGCTCAGAAAGTGGGTATTGTATAAAATTTGAACCTTCAACATGATGGAAGTTTGTCTTTGGTATAAAAATCTTGACATTGACACCTCTTTAGTTGATTTAGAAACCACAATCTGAGTCACTCCACCAAGAAGGACCCTGTGAGACAGAGTTCTGTTTCGTTCGGACTCAGTTCAATGCATTTTCAAAAGGAATACCAATCTCAACATGATTTGTAGAATGTTTTTTGGAAAATGGTTAGATACTGGTGAAAAATTGTGTATATTTCTTCCTTTTTCCTTTAATTGTTTGTGTATACTTGGATCTGTAGTTTAGGCTGAAGTGTGCATTCAATCAGAGTAGTAATTCTCTGTCTGAGAAATTGGGGTGGGTAATTTGTACCACATCTGGCATGACCTAGCAGTGAATGGATAGCACTGAAGCACGCTATGCCCCATACATTCACATGCTGTTTCAGCACTTGAGGAGATGCCTTTGGAAATTTGTGATATGAATTTGAGCAAGGATTATCTACAATTCCATTTTAGGCAGCAGTGAAGGTTTTTTTGATATTTCGATACAATAATAATGCAGGACAAATCTGCTGCAGTTGGTTAAATGGAAGAGCTGAGATTACAGACATCAAAGGCTTGAAAAACTTTCAGTGGAAGAAACAAAACAGAATATTGTCAATTAATGGTTCCGTCCCTGCCAAATCCTAATTAGCACGGGGCCTGGGTTCAGCTGACATGTGATTGTTACAATCCCAGGGTTGTGCCAAGAGACTTGGATTTATTCCATGTATTTCTGTGTTTTCCCACTTCATCCTGGAGTGTGTTCTGCTGCATTGCCAGAAGAACCTGGTATATTGACAACAGTCAGTAGGACATTCTTCTTTCACGTGTTTGCTCTATTTATCTCTTTGTCCTGAATTGAGTGATTCTTGTTGGGATTATCATTCTACAGCCGTCCTTAGTCTCTTGCATCTTTCCAATTGATATGTAGCTCTTCATCTGTAAATCTGGGTAGTGAGTGATGGTGTGACCTTTGGAGTTTGGTTCATACCTAATATAATACCAGAGTGAAGGGACACTAGTGGGCGTTCCACTATTGATGGTGACAGTCATGGGAGGGATTGAGGTGATGAGATATTTCACATGAAGCAAATTGTGAAGAGAAAACTAAATTGTGAAGAGAAAACTAAAACTAAGTGATTTAGCTGCAAGTTGTCCAATTGTGCTTTGGTACCAATGAAACGGTTGAGGACTCTGGATTTGTACTTGTTGGAGTTTAGCAGGATGAGGGGTGATCTTATTGAAACTTATAGGATACTGTGAGGCCTGGATAGAGTGGACGTGGAGAGGATGTTTCCACGAGTAGGAAAACCTAGAACCAGAGGGCACAACCTCAGGCTAAAGGGACGATCCTTTAAAACAGAGATGAGGAGGAATTTCTTCAGCCAGAGAGTGGTGAATCTGTGGAACTCTTTGCCGCAGAAGGCTGTGGAGGCCAGGTCATTAAGTGTCTTTAAGACAGAGATAGATAGGTTCTTGATTGATAAGGGGATCAGGGGTTATGGGGGAAAGGCAGGAGAATGGGGATGAGAAAAAAAATCAGCCATGATTGAATGGCAAAGCAGACTCGGTGGGCCGAGTGGCCTAATTCTGCTCCTATATCTTATGGTCTAATTCATTAGTAAAAAATTATTTTTAATGCAATGGTGCCAGCCATTAATGTCAATGGTAAATCCATTAACAATTGACTGCTATCTATAATTTACCATAACTGCACCAGGCAGCTATATTGCATAAATATCAATCAGATATACTATTTTACAAAATAACGACTCAACATAGGCCAGTGATTGAATTGGAATGAATATCATTGATAGACTGGTTACTTAAAAACAAGTTTATAAGAACTGTCTCCAGCTTCTAAGACTTGCTGTGGAGATGCCGGCGTTGAACTGGGGTGGGCACAGTAGGAAGTCTCTCAACCCCAGGTTAAAGTCCAACAGGTTTATTTGGAATCACGAGCTTTCCCCTGAGGAAGGAGCAGCACTCCGAAAGTTCGTGATTCCAAATAAACCTGTTGGACTTTAATCTGGTGTTGAGAGATTTCTTACTGTTCTAAAACTATATACCTTTTTGTTTCTTTGAAAAAACACAACTTTATGACTTACAAGTCTAAATTAAAGGCATTCATGTAACATTACATTGCATGATGCTGGACCTCCAACAATTTATTTGCATATTAACTTTTTAGTAAAAGAATTGGACTCTGGGAGTTGACGGCTTAAATCTACCTATTTAATTTCAGAGATTTCCTTTCTCTCCAGTATTTATTTGAAACTGATCAGAACCAATCAGTAACCTTTACTCATTTTTGGAGTGAGTACACCATCCCACAATGGATGATTATCCACATACCATTCAATGAATATACTATCCTTCGTATCCCCAATATACAGGATATTACCAAAAATATTTGCCTGATAGAATCCCATATTCATTGCCTCTAAAATACAGCTCAGGTATTTTTTAACAGCCTGTTTATTTTCTCGGCTTCCCAATCTAAGAAAAAACATTCCCCATTATTAGGAGGATTTAGCATGGCCTAACCAGCACATCTTTTGGACTGTGGGAGGAAACCGGAGCACCTGGAGGAAACCCACACCGACACAGGGAGAACGTGCAGACTCCACACGGACAGTGACCCAAGCGGGAATTGAACCCAGGTCCCAAGTGCTATGAGGCAGCAGTGCTAACCATTGTGCTACTGCCAGATAATTTCAGATTGAGGACTCAACAAGTGGATAATGAAAGAGGGAGGGAAGAATTCAGCTGGGTCTTCTCTCCAGATTACTGTCCAGTGAGATCTAATGGAAAATACACTTCTGGTATTCTGGTGAAACAGATCAAACTCTATAATGCTAACTATAATCCAGCAACCTGCAAGTTTCAAGATTGGACACTTGGCTGAGGTGACTGGTGTCTGTAGAATGCCATTCCAGTGACACTTTGCAGAGGAGAAATTTGGTGATGAGTGGGAGCTGGAAAGCAACAGAAGTTGACATCTCCAGCAAAACGTAGAGACTCCCTCTGTTTCTGATTGCCCTACATCTCATTTTACTTGATCGCTCTGCTTCTGCCTCCCTTCACAATACCTCAAAATATAACCATGTCCCCCATTCACCTTTAGGATACGGGTTTAAGGCAGTAACTCTCAATTTTGAGTGTCATGTTAATATGGGAAGCCAAGTGGATACATCCTAGGTTGGTGTCTGACCCTTCCTTCCAGTCACTCTCCTGAACATGAGGGGCAGAATCCCATCTGTTTGGAGCTGCTGTGATTTGTGCATGGAAGCTAGAATACTAATTGTACTATGATTTTAAAAACCTAGAGTTATAAAGCAACTGAAACTTGAGCCTATTTGTTGGGTTTTAAGGTTTTCTTCTGCTACTGTTGACCTTCCAGCCTGTGTGTTGCCTGCGTTGTTTATCAATGGATTTGAAAATGTTCCGTGTTTTCCGGGTTGTTTGGTACAGGCATTCCTTTCAACAAGTCATTGACATGATCTCTCAAGAAGCGTGCATGTTTGAAAACCGCAGTATTCCTTTTGTGCAGTGGGTGATCCATCTTTGTGCCAGAAAACAGTTCCAGACAGAAAACAAGAGGTCTCTAGTTGTTTCCCAATACTATAGACTGAAAGAAGAATTCTGGTAAATGGCATGTTTTGTAGTGAGGAATTTGAACTTCCAGGCAGACATTTCTAATGCTGTTTGTTACTCTCCTAAATTCCATTGTTTTTCTCCTGATATTGATCACGGTTCCGTGTATGCTGATCATTCGCTACTACCTCACCGAAGTGAATGTACACAGACGACATCATGACCTACTCCTTTTAAATGGAGAATTCACACATTTTCAATTTCTATCAGTGGGATAGCGGTTAATGCTGGAATTCTCCAGTCTCGCATGCCCCACAACCGCTGCCAGCGGGAACAGAGAATTTGGCACTTGGCCAAATCTGCATTCATAGTAGACTGACAAGATAATCCTAACTGCAGGAGAGGTTGGAGAATTCCGGCCTAAGAGTGGGAAGCCTGGTTGTGCATTTTGGCAGAGGGCACGAAGATTGGCAATGGCGTTTGAGATTGGAAGAGTTAGTAGGTATTATTTGGGGATTTTTTTCACTACTTTAACGTTTTTCTTTTTGGTGCTAATAATGCAGATTGGTCTATATTCTGCTCAGTGGTTAGTGCAGTGAATGGGTTCCTTTTGTACAGTGATTGTGTTTTAACACTGTTGATTTCAGCACATCAATCTTTAGACTTGAAGGCCTAAGGCACGATCTTACCGGTCGTCCATGCCATGCTCTCGCTGCAGCGAGATCGGAGAACTTGGTGGCCAGCCAAATCTCCGTTCACTGCAGTAGGATGGGAAAATCCCGTCAATGCGAACGGTCATTATGTTTTGGGTCTAGAGTTTTTTGTTCACACCCAAAAATGGGCCAACAGGGAGGGGCACGAGCATGTCAGGTGGTTATATAGGCCATAGTGAAATGGTTGCAGCCATCTCCCTATCATCGGCCATTGGCTTTGTTTCAGAATATGGGATAGGGCAGGAAATTGGACTCTACTGATGCTACTTAAAGACAGCCAGGACCTCGAGGGTGATGTGTTCTGTTGCAGGTAGCAATAAACTTTCTCGAAGGAATTACCTAGCTAGAAGAAGGGCACGCAGGTTCTTGGATGCAGTAAGAACACGGTGCAGCTTATCAACAGGGGGAGGGAGATTCAACAGCTTCATAGTTTGTGGGAAGAGGTCGCAGGCCAATACCAGCGGCTCCCTGGACAGGGCTGTAATGCAGAAAAAAGGTTCAATGATCCTCGGCAGAGTTGTCAAGTAAAAATCTTACTGCTCACCTCAATTACTCAAGCCTCATACATGCTGCCACACTGCTCTATTCTCTGATTTACCTTTATTCTCCATGTTCATCGTGGACTGCACTTCAAGACACATCATCACTCCCACACTCTGCTCTTGTGCAAAATCATACATGTGCTGAGGCTCAGTCCCAGCAGAATGGCATTGACTCCATGGGAGAGATGCTGTCTGTTTTGATTCAAGGTGACAGCCGGACATGGTCTAATTCCTGGGGCTTCTCTGGTTCATGTTTGCTGCAACCGGGCCTTCAAAGCCAGAGGTGCTTTTAAAAATTCATCCATGGAATGTGGGCATCGCTGGCTAGGCCAGTATTTATTGCCCAGCCCCTAATTTCCTTCGAGATGATGATGGTGAGTTGCCTTCTTGAACTGAAGGCTATGTGGTGTAAGTACACCCACAGCACTGTAGGGTTGGGATCCCAGGATTTTGACCCAGTGACAGTGAAGAGATGGTGATTTATTTCCAAGTCAGCTTGGTGAGTGGCTTGGAGGGGAACTTGCAATTGGTGTTTCCATGTATCTGCTGCCCTTGTCATACTTGATGGGTTTGGAATGTGTTGTCTAAGAAACCTTGGTGAGTTTCTGCAGTGCTTCTTGTAGATGGTACACACGGCTGTGCAGAAGTGGTGTGGTATCCCCATTTGAAGATTGTTTTTAAGATGAATCCCCAGGTATGGTTGTACGTTGACGTTTTGGAGAAAAATTTGACTCCAGAGCTTAAAGCTATCTGCTGCAGGTCCTTTATGATGCATATGAAGTAACATTTTTTGGCATGGAATGCTCGCATTGGTCCTGCCACTTTTCCAATTCCAGAAGATCGTCATATAGTGAATTGAGATGATTTGGGTTTTCCCTGATGTGTAAACCATGCAGTCATCTGCAAATAATTGCATCCTGTTTTTAAACTTTTGGGAAGGTGATTATTAAACTGTATATAAAGAAGAATAAAGGGCCCAACACAGTTCCCTGGGGAAATCCAGAGAGGACATCTCTTGGAGATAATGATTCCCCATCAGACACCACTCTGTCTTCTGTTGGTTCAGAAGTGCTGGATTGAATTTAATCAAGTCCCCTGATTCCATAGTAGTGTTTGGACAAGAGCTTTTCACGAGGAGCTTTGTTGAGAAATTGATGAGAAATCCAGTGTTGCCATTTGAATCAGTTTAAGCTCTTTCGAGACTTGAAACGTGGCCATCAACAGTCTGTAAGAGCTGTTTCTATGGATCTTGTTGACCGAAAACCATGCTGACCATTGACCAGAATATTGTGAACTTCAAAGTGCTTCACGACATGAGAATGAACAAGCAATTTGCAAAATGATGCTGGTGAGAGAGAGAGTTTTCTGTCTGACTTTTCCCCCATTTTTGAATATAGCCACAGATGTCAACTTCTCTCCACTAGCCTGGTAGTAAAAGCACAAGTTCTCTATGTAGCTAACTGTCACAAATGTGTGTCAGAATCCCTCTGAGCAGTGCTAAAGGTTAGCTAAAGATCTGTATGATAAAGATCATTGTGGTCTTCTTCTGCACAACTGTTTCCTGCAACACTTGCTCTAAAGTGTAATGCAGAAATTGTCTTGCTAAGTATCACTGATTTGTATGTGTAAACATTTTCTAATGGAAGAATGATATCGACAATATAATAAATATAAAAATGCATTTAATCATCACTTAAAACCAAACTTTAACAAATGCAAAATATATTACTAGATTTGCCCACTAAGTTGTTTATTGTATCCAAAACTCAATTAAATGTTTGAAGGCCTCTACCTCTCCCTGACTTGATATTGGTTACACATAGTTGAAGGTCAAGTTTACTTATTAGTGTCACAAGTAGGTTTACATTACTCTGAAAATCCCCTCTTTACCACACTCTGGCACCTGTTTGGGTACACTGAAGGAGAATTTGGTATGGCCAATGCACCTAACCAGCACGTCTTCTGGACTGTGGGAAGAAACTGGAGCACCCGGCGGAAACCCAGGCAGGCACGGAGAGTGTGCAGTCTTCACACAGACAGTGACCCAAGCTGGGAATCGAACCCGGGTCCCTGGCGCTGTGAGGAAGCAGTACTAACCATTGTGCCACCATGCCACCCACTAAAGGTAGAACCTTTTAATCATGAGCATGTGCAGAATTGCTTCTGGAATTTAAACTCAGTTATACTGAGAAATAACTATAACCTCTTGTGTATATGGCATAATATGAAGGCTGAATTATGGTAGTTAACTCATACCCAGCTCCTGTAGCATTGAAGACACGGTGCAATTTTTATTGTATACCCAAGACCAATTATTTCATTTTGTAGTGATATCATTGGTAGATGCTAAATGCATGGAAACAACTTATGAAGGTGTTCTAACTGACGTTTGTTCAAGTAGATTTAGAAAAAGATGGGCAGACTATATATAGTTGATTATTATTTGGTTGAAGTGTTAGCAGCAGAGGCAAACACAACTGTGGGTAATACTATACTGACAGCGGTCAAGGAAAAAGCAGTAATTTAATCAAACAGTCCTATTAAATTAAAGTCAGAGTGACCTCCAGATGTCAGCTGGACCCTTGGATGGAATTACTCTTGTAAATGCTGTGCCAGCCATTTGTTGTTCATTTATAATAGTGTTAGCTATAGCAATCACAAACAAAGTTGTACTGACAATACATGGTACGCAAAGAGTGGTCAGATGGATTGTACTTTAAGACCCAAAGATCCATGAAAATCTGGAACTTTATCTTTTTATTTCAGTACAGTGCTACTGGAAAATGAACAGTGCATGAAATTGTGTAAAACATTTCTTTATTGTCTACAATTCGCATTGTGCATAAGTATGGGGCAGGAAAATAACGTTTATGTAATCACTTATGAAGGTATTTGTCTTGCTTGTTACTTGTCTATCACTGGATGATTTTAAAATAATTCATTTTTTAAAATTGGTCAGGGGAATGAGAAAGAATTGAAAATTGTGGAACACGATCTTACCGGCTCACCGCGCTGGTTGGTCAGCATGGTGAGCTGGGAAGCTAGCATGGGAAGCCAAAAATCTGGTTCGTGCTGGGTGCAAATCGGATTGCTATCCTCCTGGCCCCTTTTAAACTGACGAGACTGGCTTTGCACCAAGAAAGGTGTGAAACCTATTAATTTTGAAATTTAAAGACTTGCACAGTTCGGCACGGCTGCTTGCACCCTCCCGGATGCTTCCGCCCTTGGTGGCGTGACGTAATGCCAGCGAGGATCATGACTGCAATAATGGAGACCAGGCGGCATGGTTATGCCAGGTGGAGGGGTGTGTGGTCGAAGGCCATTGACACGTCCCCGGGTTGGTGGGGGGAGGGGGGGTGGTGTATGGATGGGCACATGGCACACAGGCAGTGCCCTAATGGGCAACATGGATGTACAAGGGGCAGTGCCAAGTGGATGGGACCTGAATGGGTGTGGGGGAGTTCCGCAAGGGGGTCATGCAGGGGTGGGGGAGTGGTGGGGAGTGCAAGGGTCATGACGGGGACGGTGCATGTTGGGGTTTGCCAGGGGACTCATCAGGAAGATCCTGATTCCCCAATGCCGGCGACCTGTATTGGTGCGGGGAGGGGTAACAATGACGCCAACGATTGTTTTGGGGATGGTATGTTAGTGGGAGTAGGTTTGTTGGTTCAGTAGGAGATTGGGCTGCCCTGCACAAACATTCTGAAGCCAGCTTCTCTGGATACTTAGACTCTGCCACCTCCCCCACCACTGCCAAAAGCTCCTAGCTGTCAGAAAGACTGACAGAGTGCTGAGCTCGCCCAATAGACTGGCATGGAATACTCCCGTTTTCATGCTGTTATGACACTTGGAAATGTTTTGGATAATTATGCCCATGGTGTTTACTGGATTGCTGTGAGATTTGGATCAGTGAGACAGCAGACTAGAAGCAAAGCAGGTAAGCTGTTGCATATGTGAACTGAACCTCACACCGGACAATACCATTGCTGAGTAAAAATCAACACCCTCTTTAAATTAATATTTCTCGGTAATGCAACCAAAAGTCTCAGTAGGTTTTCTATCATTGTGCACAATTTAGTAAAAAATCAGAAATGTTAAGTTTTTCATATTTCACACAAAGTGGTTCATCCTACTGATTTCTGCAGGAGAAACACACGTCCTGGGTGGTGAATGTTTTCTTAGGCCTGCTGGAGGCATGTGATATCAGCTGCACCAAGTACAGAAAGCAGTATTTTGACAGAGGAGGAGGGAGGGGAGGGGAATGAATTGAATGCAGTAGATTCCAAACACCCAGCCTGGAGCTAAAGCCTGATAAAAGTGAATGTGTCCAATTGAAGTGTCTTTTTTTAAAAAAAAGATAAAAATTGCTGTCAGTTTTCAATCTCACAAAATCCAAACCTTTTGGCAAGGAACGCAAGAAGCTGAATGAAATCAAAAGAAATCCAATCTGGCTACGGGGAGAAATTGATTCATCGTGCCTTTTAGTGTTCAGGTAAGGGCACTAAACTTAAACGGTAGACTTGTTGCAGGAAGCCATTAACTTACAAACGAATGCGGTATAGTTTCAATTGAGCAGCTCAGTTACTTTTAAACCACTCTTGATTACAATCTCTGAGGATTTACAATCGTCAGCAAGTCACCTCTATTAATTTACTTTTAATTGCATTTGTGCTGTCTTATCTGAGGCGATTTATTTAAAAATATGACGTGAATGCGCTTTAAAAGAAGTCTTGCAACTATATCATTTTGTCTTTTGTTTGATTGCAGCTGACTCGCTGTTCTTCAATGTGACTTTGCTGTTATCCTTTGTCATTGCTTTCTTGGCTACAAAAATTCCTTTTGTTTTAATAACCTTGCGCACAAGTCTGTTTTTTAAAAAAAAGACTTTGATGAAGAAAGTACATTTTAAAAATTGAAGTTTGTTGCTGGTTTTTAAATATTGAAGTTTGTTGTCGGTGCATTTCTTTTTGTTTTAAGAGTTGAACTGAACACACATTTTGCTACTGTTTTCTCTGTTTAGTTTTACAATGCAGTGGGATAGATTCCTTCATAAGAGTGACCTTGTAGGCTTGCTTACTCTAGCGAGTCTTTTTTATGTACTCGTGCTTTGCTGCTGGTCATGATCAGCAGTCTTGTTTGTTCTTTTATAGAGTCATAGAGGTTTACAGCATGGAAACAGGCCCTTCGGCCCAACTTGTCCATGCCGCCCTTTTTTTTTTTAAACCCCTAAGGCTAATCCCAGTTGCCCGCATTTGGCCCATATCCATCTATACCCATCGTACTCATGTAACTATCTAAATGCTTTTTAAAAGACAAAATTGTTCCCGCCTCTACACCACCCTCTGTGTGAAAAAATTGCCCCTGTGGACACTTTTGTATCTCTCCCCTCTCACCTTAAACCTATACCCTCTAGTTTTAGACACCCCTACCTTTGGGAAAAGATATTGACGATCTAGCTGATCTGTGCCCCTCATTATTTTATAGACCTCTATAACATCACCCCTCAGCCTCCTACGCTCCAGAGAAAAAAGTCCCAGTCTATTCAGCCTCTCCTTATAACTCAATCCATCAAGTCCCGGTAGCATCCTAGTAAATCTTTTCTGCACCCTTTCTAGTTTAATAATATCCTTTCTATAATAGGGTGACCAGAACTGCATACAATGTTCCAAGTGTGGCCTTACTAATGTCTTGTACAACTTCAACAAGATGTTCCAACTCCTGTATTCAATGTTCTGACCGATGAAACCAAGCATGCCAAATGCCTTCTTCACCACTCTGTCCACCTGTAACTCCACTTTCAAGGAGTTATGAACATGTACCCCTAGATCTCTTTGTTCTGTAACTCTCCCCAACACCCTACCATTAACTGAGTAAGTCCTGCCCTGGTTCAATCTACCAAAATGCATCACCTTGCATTTGTCTAAATTAAACTCCATCTGCTATTCATCAGCCCACTGACCCAATTGATCAAGATCCCGTTGCAATTGGAGATAACTTTCTTCACTGTCCACCACGCCACCAATCTTGGTGTCATCTGCAAACTTACTAACCATGCCTCCTATATTCTCATCCAAATCATTAATGTAAATGACAAATACGTCTTTTGAGATGAACTTGACCATGTTCGTTATCTGGGGTGTTTGGTCAGGACATAGGTGACTGTTAAAGCTGATCTGTGGCCGCAAGGTTCTGTTGCAAGTTGGACAGGACACTGGAGGCGTGATAATTAAAGCACAAAATGGCAGATGCTGGAAATCTGAAATAAAAACAGAAAATGCTGGCAGAACTCAGCAAGAACTGATGTGGACAAATGCTGCCTGACCTGAGATTTTCCAGCTCTTTTATGTTTCTATTTCAGGGTCTCGCTGACGATTGAGTTTAGGGCGAGTTGTTGCCTTGGGGGTTTCCTCGCCATGTGTTTTCTCTCTCCTCCCAACATGTGCTTGATCTTGAAGGAAGTCACGCTATTATTTTATTTGGTTGCATTGGATGCAGTGACCCTGGGTGAGCTTCCCACTGGTCCAGGTCGAAATCAAAACTCCTAAGTGAAGCCTTCAGAGTGTGCTTTTAATGTTTTCTGTGACTGCCATGAGAGTGTCCTGAAGACTCGAGCTCTCCATGGAAGATTGACTTTGGTTAGTGAGAGTCATGCATCCTGGCTACATGACTGACCCAACTCAGTTGTAATTGTCTCAATGATGTGAATGCATGACATGCCAGATCACGTGGGCATCTCCGTGTCTGGTATTTTGTCCTGCCATCTGATATTCACAAGCTTCTAAAGACAGCTCAAGTCAGTGATTGTGCTTCTTGGAAGGGTGTTTGGACACAGTTGGACAGAGCAGAGTGGGCATGACTACTGCTCTATAGATTTTCAGTTTGGTAGGCAGACTTGCTCTGCTTTGTTCCCAGATGGATGTTTGAAACCTACCAAAGGTTACCTTTTGCTTTGGGCAATTCTTGCATGTGTCTCATTATTGAGATAGTTTGAGAAGCATGTGCTGAGGTCAATGAGCTTATCTTGTGCTAACAGGCTCTGGCCGTGGACTTGGGTTGAAGGTTCTGACTCTCTTGGAGCAGGCTGGTACATTACTTCAGTTTTCTTCATGCTGATCATTAGGTTGAAGTTGTTGTATGCATTGAAGATAAAGTGTGCGCTGCATTGTACTAGCTTCCAGTTCCGAGCAGAACATGCACAGTCATCAACAAACAAGAAATTGCAGCCTATATCTTTGGAAGCCTTTGGTCTTTGCCTGAAATCATCTCAAATTGTGCAACTTCTCATCCATGCGATATCTGATTTCAGGATTACCATCATGGGAGGCATTGGGGAACCTGACATAGACAAACGTGTTGAAGAGGGTTGGCACTAGCATGCAGTCCTCTTTAACTCCATTTGTGACTGAGAATGGGTTGGAAGACTCACCGTCATCCAGGATGTGTGTTAACATGCTGTCATGGAACCATTGTAATGAATTCCTTGGGTCAATCGAATTTCTCCAGAACCTTCCAACAGTCTTCATGGCTGGCTGGGACAAAAGCTTGGACAAAAAGGTTAACCAAACTGGTGTAGAGATCCGCCTTGTGTTCTTGGCATTTTCATGAAATTGTCTGACTGCAAATACCATGTCAGTGGTTCCTTGACTTTTCTGAAGTCACGCTGACTCTCTGGCACTAGGTCATGGTCAAGATGTTGCAATAAGCGGTTCAGAAGGATTCTGAGAAATTAGATACACAATTTGCAACAAACATTCTATAAATTTAGGATCTACAATGGATACCTTCTTGGGTTCAACAACATTAGTTAAGTATGTATTAGGATCCCCTGTCCCCTATGTTAACTGGCACTGCTCACGATCTTATATATTAAAGTACCCCACAGGCAGGAAACTAGTGACTCTTTGAGATCTGAACCAGATATGTGTGTCTTCCGTGTATATCTTTGCATGCCTGTCTAGTGTTTTTGAAGGTGGATTAGGTAAACGCACAGCAACTGGAAAGTAACAGTTATAATTGGACTCAATTATATCAGTATAATTTGGCTTAATGTAATAATTCAACATAATAAACACTCAATGTTTCCTCACAGCAGTGTTTGTCATAGAAACACAGAATAGTACAGCACAGAACCGCCTATTAAATATTCTAATTTTCTGTAACATCATCTACTTCAGCCTATCTCCACTCAAATCTCATCCAATCCTTTGTCCTCATTCAAACATGTACGTTTCCCCTAATGGGAGAGACAAGGATGAGGGGATACAGTTTCAAAATAAGACATCTCCCATTAAAAATGGAGATCAGGAGGACTTTTTTTTTCTCAGAGTTGTCTATATTTGGAAATCTCTTTCTCTGAGAGTTGTGGAGGCCAAGGTCATTGAATGTTTTTAAGGCTGAGATGGATTCTTGATGGACAAAGAAGTCAAAGATTTTAGGAGTAGACAGAAAAGTAAAGTTGAGGCCACAATCGGATTAGCCATATTCTTATCAAATGGAGGAGCAGGTTCAAGGAACTGAAGGAACTCCTAATTCTATATTTCCTCAAATTACAGTGCTCTCATGGTCAGCCTCTTATCCTCCACATTCAGTTCCTTCATATTTCCGCAGCTCATATCCTACACTGCTCATTCGTCAATGCTGTGCTCATGATGGCAATTGAGCCAGTACTCCGATATCTTCGATTTAAAATTTTCATTCACCTCTTTTCATCCTTTCATGCACTCACTCCTACCAACTCTGCAACCTCCTCCAACCTTATTTCTTTAAAAGAAGGGAGATCATCAAAGAGGAGATAGTTTAGGGCATCCGAGATAGGGGATTCAATCTACAGCTCTGTAGAAGACTACAGATATAGAGGATAAAATGAAGCAGAAAAACCAGGCTTATGATAACTAATCCATTACAGAACCAAGCTGAATAGAAAACGTGCAGGTTAACTGAAAAAGGAAAGACAAGAGGGTCAAAGAGAATACATGACAATAGATTAGCAGGTGACATTAAATGGAAGAGTGGGGGCCAATTAAGGGTCAAGAATTAGACTGTCATGTCGTGATATGAAAAGGGTACTATGGCAACATCGTCGTCTTTGGTGAAGGGAGATGCAGTGTCACAGTCAAGGAGGAAGGGGGGAAATGGAGAAACTGAACGAGATAACAATAAAGAGGAGGTACATATAGACAGACTCAATAGAAGAGTCGCCTGGTCCATATGTGATAAAATCTAGACTGTTGACGAAAGTAAGGGTGGAAATTATGGAAGCTCCAGCTATAATCTTCCAATCCTCCCTCGTTCAGGAAGTAGTGCCGGAGGCCTGGATACTTGCAAATAACACACCGCTGTTCATGAACCCAACAATTACGGGCCAATATCAGTGGTGGACATGCTTATGGAAATATTTCAGTCACTGATAACATCTTCACTTATATTAATGACTTGGTCTTGGATGTATATGCATAATTTCAAAGTTTGAAGGTGACATGAAAACTTCAAGAGGTCAGTGACTGACTGGAGAAATGAGCAGACACGTGCAGATGACATTTAACTTCAAAAAATATTATGTGATTTATTTTTTGTATGAAAAATGAGGCGAGACAAACAAGTTAAACGGTACAATGTTAAAAGAGATACAAGGTGTGTATACACGCGCCGCACGCACGCACGGCAGGATAAGTTAAGACTGTTAATAAAGAACATGTGATCCTTGGCTTTAAAATTGAAGTTATACAGTACACAAGTTGGGATGTTATACTAAACCTATATAACAACTTGTATGATTCGGGTCGTGGCTGGAGTTTTGGGCACCACAGTTTTAAAAACTTGTTGAGGCCTTTAAGACGGTGCAGAGCAGATTGAGGGCAGCGATTCACTAGAATAGCTCCACGGATGAAAGAATTCAGTTGAAGGAAGGCTTGGAGAAACTGGGAGCCTAATCTTTCACAACACCAGGTTAAAGTCCAACAGGTTTATTTGGTAGCAAATGCCATTAGCTTTCCGAAAGCTAATGGCATTTGCTATCAAATAAACCTGTTGGACTTTAACCTGGTGTTGTTAAAACTCTTACTGTGTTTACCCCAGTCCAACGCCGGCATCTCCACATCAAGTCTAATCTTTCAACAGAGAAGGTGTTGAAAACCTTGAAGGATTTTGAATGAAGAATAAGAATCTTCTGATTCCAATAACAGAAGAACTAGTAACCAAAAGGCACTGATTTAAGCAAAAGAGCTAGAGGTGACATGAAAAAAACCAAATTAACGTAACAAGTTGTTCTGATCTGGATGTCACAGCCTGAGAGGATGTTGGAACCGATTCCATCATAAATTTCAAGAAGGAATTGAAGAAAGATTTAAAGTTTTTTTTAAAAGTAAAATGTATTTATTTGTCACAAGTAAGCTTGCATTAGCACTGCAATGAAATTACTGTGAAAATCTCCTAGTTGCTACACTCAGGTGTCTGTTCAGGTACACTGAGGGAGAATTTAGCACGGCCAATGCACCTAACCAGCACGTCTTTTGTACTCTGCAGGGAAAGAAGATTGGTAAGGGACCAAAGAACCAGCACAAGTTCTTGGGATATTGGGCTCCTGTATTAATTCACTATATAATCGTTACACCTGCTGAACCTCAGAGCCTGGTGAAAATGTGCCCTCACAACTGCTATTTTTAAAACTCTCTGACTGCCTGCTCCCTCTTTTGTTATAATCTATCTTGTCTTTGCAACTCCAGTGGAAGGTTTATGCCAGACTATTAATTAGTGCTGAGGGTGCAGGAGAATGGACTTCACAGCACAGTTGTGTAAGGTGTCTATTAATTACTGAACAGGCTAATGAAGTCCTTTAATGTTCACAGTTTTGGGGCAAGCAGCTTGAAAATATCATTCCTATTAACCACCTTTCATCCCTCTGTACCCTCTTTACACGTGGAGGAATGTGCTTTGCGTTAAAGCATAAACTAGAACAAAAAGTGCTGGGGATACTGAGCCAGTCAGGCAGCACTTGTTTAGAATGAACAAGTCGGTTGATGTTTTGGGAATAAACTTTGCGCTGAAAGGTGTTTTAAAAAGTGAACAGTATTTAGTCTGGAATAGAACAAGGGGAAGGAAGGGTGGGGAGACACATACATAACAGCCACACAGAAAGAAAAACAGAAGTAACTGTATGATGTTACGGTGGAAATCAGAAAATGGCTGAAGGGCAAAACTTTAATTATTGCAATTATCTCTTTCTACCAAGTGGTGCCAGTCATTTGTTTTGTTTCAGATTTACAGGAGCTGCAGTATTTTGCTTTTTGGCCTTAAATGTAACTTTAATTTTGCAAATCCTTTCTGTGGAAAAAAAATGGTTAATCCTGAAACATGACTGTTGATTTAGAATAGTCCTCTTTCCATTGCTTATGGTAGATTGCATTCACAGTCTCAAGTGGCTTGGTGAGTTAAAACCATTAACCAGCGTGAAACCTATTGTTACGCCTCACGGGAATGGGGTTTCAGTTCTTTCCTGGTCTGTGCTAAGTTGCTGGATCTTTGCTGAGGTTGTGATAGGGGTACAACAATTAGTTTTGGGTTCCTAGCCTTTATTGCTATCTGGCAATTCTTGTTGGACTGCACTTGTATGATGAAGATAGCTGGAGGTCTTCACTAGTGAATAACTTGACACTAAATCTGTAGGCTGGCGAACAGGATGGTTACTTGGGGTGCTTGAGCTCAGGCTGTGCCAGTGGAACAGAAACCCAGCATGAGTTGACATCTTGGGCAAGGGAGAAAATCAGGGGGGTAAGTATAATTGAAACATTTCCCTCTGAGCTAAAATGCATTGTTTGATCATGAGGAACTTACTTTTCCCCCTGGCATGTCTGGATTTTGAAGTTAAATCTATAAAAATACTTAAGTTATGTTTTCCTCTACATAAATCCTTTTTCTCGGTTTTAGAGCAAAACTACTGCAGCGAAAATAAAAATAACTGCTGTTCATTGAGCTGTAAAGAATAGCACATTTGTCAGAACAGAGAACATCCCCAAAATCTTAGGGTCTCTCAGTCAGTCATTTTAGAGTCCTAGAGTCATAGAGGTTTACAGCATGGAAACAGGCCCAACTTGTCCATGCCGCCCTTATTTAAAAAAAACTCCTAAGCTAATCCCAATTGCCCACATTTGGCTCATATCCCTCTATACCCATCGTACCCATGTAATTATCTAAATGCTTTTTAAAAGATAAAATTGTACCCGCCTCTACTACTACCTCTGGCAGCTTGTTCCAGACACTCACCACCCTCTGTGTGAAAAGATTGCCCCTCTGGATACTTTTGTATCTCTCCCCTCTCACCTTAAACCTATGCCCTCTTGTTTTAGACTCCCTTACTTTTGGGAAAAGATATTGACTTTCTACCTTGTCTATGCCCCTCATTATTTTATAGACCTCTATAAAGTCACCCCTCAGCCTCGTACGCTCCAGAGAAAAAAGTCCCAGTCTATTCAGCCTCTCCTTATAACTCAATCCACCAAGTCCCGGTAGCATCCTAGTAAATCTTTTCTGCACTCTTTCTAGTTTAATAATATCCTTTCTATAATAGGGTGACCAGAATTGCATACAGTATTCCAAGTGTGGCCTTACCAATGTCTTGTACAACTTCAACAAGACGTCCCAATTTCTGTATTCAATGTTCTGACCGATGAAATCAAGCATTCCAAATGCCGCCTACACCACTCTGTCCGCCTGTGACTCCACTTTCAAGGAGCTATGAACTTGTACCCCTAGATCTCTTTGTTCTGTAACTCTCCCCAACGCCCTACCATTAACTGAGTAAGTCCTGCCCTGGTTCAATCTACCAAAATGCATCACCTTGCATTTGTCTAAATTAAACTCCATCTGCCATTTGTCAGCCCACTGGCCCAATTGATCAAGATCCCACTGCAATTGGAGATGACCTTCCTCGCTGTCCACCATGCCACCAATCTTGGTGTCATCTGCAAACTTACTAACCATGCCCCCTATATTCTCATTCAAATCATTAATATAAATGACAAATAACAGTGGTCCCAGCACTGATTTTTGAGGCACACTGCTGGTCACAGGCCTCCAGTTTGAAAAACAACCCTCTACAACCACCCTCTGGCTTCTGTCTCACCCTGGATCCTGTGAGATTTAACTTTATGCAACAACCTACCATGCGGTACCTTGTCAAAGGCCTTGCTAAAGTCCATGTTGACAACATCAACTGCACTGCCCTCATCTACCTTCTTGGTTACCCCTTCAAAAAACTCAATCAAATTTGTGAGACATAATTTTCCACTCTTAAAGCCATGCTGACTGTCCCTAATCAGTCCTTGCATTTCTAAATGCCTGTAGATCCTGTCTCTCAAAATACCTTCCAACAATTTACGCACCACAGATGTGAGGCTAACTGGCCTGTAGTTCCCAGGCTTTTCCCTGCAGCCCTTTTTAAACAAAGGCACAACATTTGCCACTCTCCAATCTTCTTCAGGCACCTCACCCGTGACTATCAATTATTCAAATTTTGAAACAGTTGGCAGAGAGGAGATGGTTTCTAAGGTATTGTTGTTAAATTCACCTTAAAATTGAGTGAGTAATGAGCTTCAATATCATAAAGCATTGGAGTTTGAAGATTGAAGACCCATTAACTTCACGAAAAAGTATTCAGTTTTTTTTTGTTGGGAATTTGGAGAACCATGCGTCAGTTTTATTATGCTGACGTTATAAAGGTTTGACACAATGATGGATTTTTACTTTGTGATATCAATAGACTAGCCAAATGATAAATTGCCTGATGTGCTATTAGGCCACATAGATCATGATGGCACAAGGTTTGATTCCCGATCTATATGGAGTCACCTCATCTCAGTGGGGGCAGGGATAGGAATGCTGCAATGAACTCTCTTGTCCTGCTGCTAGACCACAGTTAAATCATCTGGGGTTCCCGCTGGCTATCCAGTAACTGCTAATAGAAAGTACTGCTTGTCCAGTGAGAATAAGCTATGATGCCTACATGGTGCAATAGCTGCTGTTTGGTACTATCTAAGCTTGAATGAAAAATGTCCTGTCCAGAGAGACCGTCTTGAAAGTATAAGCATCAATGTCTTCTGGGGAAGAGGGAAGTATTTTCTTTTCCTAAGAATAGGGCTTCTGTAACTCGCTGACACTAAAAGTTATCAAGTGTATAATGACATGATTCTAGCAGGTTTTATATATAATTGAATTGTAGGTGCAGGTTTCTTTGGTAATTCACCCAAACTATGCATGAAAATGTGATGCATATTTCATTGGCCATTTGAGCAAAGCTAATATAGTTTCTGTTTCATAAAATTACATATTGTGGATCTTATCAAATTGCTGGTAGGATTCATTTACATGCAACGCTTTGGTGCAATGACCATAATTTACTGAATTGATTATCCCAGTTCCAAAAAGAAATATACTTCTATTTTTCTCCAGAATTTGATGGGAGCTTGTCTGTTTTTAATAAAATGGGAATATTTTAACACGGTTATGATTGGAAGCTGAATGATCCCAGTGCAACCTGACCTGTTCAGTTCAAATTGCAACTATAAAGTTAAAAATATGTGAATGATTCTACCACATTGATATTGTCCTTTGCATCTAAAGTGGACGAATGCTAAAGACCGCATTTAAATTTCCTGAACTGACATTGTAGGAAAGTGGAAGTGAAGAACTATGCGGATGATGATTTGAAGTTTTCTGCTTCTATAGTCACTAACCTGTGATTCTCAATTTTAATGAGGCAATTTTTACTAAATGACCAAACGGATGAGGTCCATTTAGCAGCACAACCGACAGGGTCCCTCTTCAGTGCCAAAGTTAGGAAACACAAAAAGTTACAGATCTACATTGCAACCTGGTGTTAAGCAGATTATCGCCTTGAAACTTCACTTACGTATTGTATAAATGCCTTCACGTGTCATGCAGTGCACTTGTTTTTTTCCATTCTTTCACAGGATGTTTGCATCGTTAGTTACGCCAGCATTTACTGTCCATCCCTAATTGTCTTTGATAAGGTGGTGATGAGTTGCCTTCTTGAGCACCTGCAGTCCATGTGGTGTAGGTACACCCACAGTGCTATAAGGGAGGGGCTTCCAGGATCTTGATCCTGCGACCAACAAAAGAATGGCCATGTGCTTCCAAGTCAGGATGGTGAGTGGCTTGGAGAGGAACTTGCAGATTGTGGTGCTCTCAGGTATCCACTGCCCTTGTCCTTCTAGGTGGTAGCAGTCTTTGGTTTGGAACGTGTTGGCGAAGCAGCCTTGGTGAGTTCCTGCAGTGCATTTTGTAGATGATACACTGTGCTTCCACTGTGCGTCAGTGGCGAAGGGAATGAATGTTTATGGATGGGCTTTTACCTTGTAGATGGAGGATAGGCTTTGGGGAATTGGGGGGTGAGTTACTTCCTGCTGGATTCCCAGTCTCTGACTGGCTCCCGTAGCCACAGAATCTTTATGGCTGATCCAGTTCAGCTTCGGGTCAATATTAACCCCAAGGATGTTGATAGTGTCTCTCTTGATCAAACCACAACAACTTATCCAGTTATAGGATGAGTATGAGTGACAAAATCTATCCAGGTCGAAAGCTTTTACATTGGCTATTCGGCATAGAAACAGACCACTTGGCCTAACTGGTCCATGCAGATGTTTATCTTCCAATAGAGCCTCCTCCCATTTTTTCTCACCTAAATCTAACGCTATAACATCTATTATCTTCTCCCTCAGATACTTGTCTAGTTTCCTGTTCTCTATACTATGTACTTCAATCAGTCCTATTAGGTTACCTTCAAGGGAAGAAACCATTCTGTCAATTATTTTCTGATGTGTACCCATGCATTTCTTGTATCATCCCTGTAAATCTTCTCCCCAGCACCTCTACATCTTGTGTATAGTGTGACAACCAGAACTGAATACAGTACTCTAAATGTGTTCTAAACAAAGATCAATGCATGTTTAGCATTCCTTCCCTACTTTGCAATTCTATCCCTCTAGAAACAAAGTTGAGTGCTTGATTTGCTTTATGATCATGGCACAACTTTTAATTGATGCATTTGTACTTTGATCCCTTTTGTTCTTCTGTCATACCTAGACCTGTGCCTCAGTAATAAGTGACTTTTTGATGATTCTCTCCAAAATGTGTTACCTCACATTTGTCTGTGTTGAACTTCATTTGCCAATTATTTGTCCATTCTGCAAGATTATTCATGTCCTCTTGTAGTTTGGTGCAGTCCTCCTCATTATTGACAACCCTCCCTAACCACCCCCAACTTGGTGCCCTTCGCAAATTTAGAAATTGTCTTTTTGATTCCAAAGTCCAAATCATTGAAGTAAATTGTGAACACTGGTCCCAGCATATATCCTTGGAGAACATCACTTCCAATCATCTACCACTCTGAATAATTACCCTTTAATTTCCACACTCTATTTTCAGACTTGAAGACAGCTGGCAATCCATTCTGCCACTTGTCTTCTGACTTCACATTCTCTGCCCCTATTGATTAGTCTATTATGGGTCACCTTACTGTGAAAGCCTTTAGAAATTCGATATATTACATTTCCTGTATTACCACTTGTCTACTCTTTGTATAACCTCCTCAAAAAATTCAACATTTATCATCAAGCAAGATTTTTCTTTTTGAAATCGGTGTTCATTATTATACTTAACATTTCTATGTGTTTATCTATAATGGATGGACAAGGTAATCCAGGAGTGTGCATTCGCTATGGTTAATGGATTAGGTCATTTTAAATGTTGGTATTAAAAGAATGCAAAGACACAAGTCATAATAGGAATAAGTATAGCATGGTAGCAAGGTCTTGCAGGAATCCTGCATAATGGGGAGAGGAGCAAGACTCATGGAGTATAAAAAGATAGAAATGTCAAAAGCAAAGTTTGAAAATATAGAAGTTATGCATTTTGTCCTGAAAATTTGATATATATAATCTACATATTGCTGCCAGCCTGACTTTTGCTGCATGTTGCTCAGAAGAGGGCTATGCTTGATCATAAATCACCTCTTCAGAAGAGTGGAACAAAAGTGCTTAGATTGTATGCCAAAGATCTCGGATATGTCGGCACTCATAATAACAATATCACTCTTTTGTCACTTTTCTCCACCCTATGAGCCATCCATGGCAAAGGGTGTCCACTGGACAATCTGCTCCCAGGCTGCTTCTCATCTTCTGGAATAACACATGTGGTGCATAAGTGTGGGATGAGGATGCGGCGGTCTCTGTTTTGTGCTTCTCCTTAACTATGCAGCTCGAGGTCAGGTTCTCAGTGGGTGAAGGATGAGAATTGCACACACAAATCCACATTCCATCGCTTCTCTGTCACTTCTTCCCCCTTCCCCTCCCTCCCACACACATCCTAAAACTATGAGCTATGTTTCCAGTTTGGTCTTTCCATTTACACTCTTGTTATGATATGCTGATTATAGCTTGTCTGGATATGTAAACTCTTATAATTAGTGCTGCTCTATTTATTCATTTACATGGAAGATTCTAGAAATAAGGTGCTTTTGTTATTTGCAGTCGGCTAATGTATTTTACGATAAGACCATAATCCTGGCATGTCTACTTTACAACTGGAAGTTTGACATTTATTTTTAAAGAAATTAACCTTGAAATGACCTCCACCTTTAGTGCTCTCCAGATTCTGTGACAGATGGTCATACTCACTCCTGCTTTATCAGGGACACTTTAGATTTTCTGGATACTGGTTTAAATGGATATTAACCAGGGCTCATTGTAAAGCCTTTAAAAGGAAAGTTGGGTTTTGTAGCTGCACAGTTATCAGTAACCTGTCCTCATGTCAAAAAGAAGTTTGCCATAAGCAATGTTACAACGGCACTGAGACCATGCAAGATTTATTTTCTTGTATGCAAGATAAAATAACTTGGATTCATATGGATAGCCTATTCATGCCTTTTCTACATAGTATTATACCACGAGGATAGAGTGACTGCTTCCTTTTTTAAAGGAGCGTTGTTGATTAAGAACCCTCATCTTGCAAGACCTTGACATGAGTTTTAATAAAGCTTTATAGAGCTGATCGTGACAGCATATTCACACAACAAATGTGCTGTGACCTGCAATTAAAACTTCAGTGTTGAAATCCATAACTCAATATCAGTCAGTTTGTGTGGTGTCTTGTGGTTGGAATACAACTGGGGTTCACATAATGTCCTGCATCACATGAGCAAAGCTTGTGTTTGTGGCTTTAGTTTTCTCCCCCTCTCTCTACCCTGTTTTTTCTCCTCTCCCCTTTTCTCCCCCTCACTCACTCTCTCTCTCTCCCCTTTTCCCTGTCGCATAATCACAGGGGTGTTATTACACAGGAGGAGGCCACTTGGCCTGTCATGCCTATGCTCGCTCTCAGTAATAGTGCCACTCCCCTGCTGCCTTCTCTTAGCTCTGTACATCTTCCTTTTCAGATGATGATCCATTATGTCTTAAATGCCATGATTGAACTTGTGTCTATCACAATGTCAGGCAGTGCAGAACCTAACTACTCACGGTGTAAAAGGGTTTTTACTTATGCCACCATTGTTTCTTTTGCCAACTACCTTAAATCTGTGCCCTCCTGTTCCCAATCCTTTCGCCAAAGGGAACATAGAACAGTACAGCACAGGAACAGGTCCTTCGCCCACGCTGTTGTGTAGAACATGATGCCAAATTTAACTAACTCTTTCTGCCCTCCCATGGTCTATATCCCTTTCTTTCTTGCATATTCATGTGTTTACCTAAAAGTCCCTTAAACACCCCTATCGTGTCTGCCACCACCACCACCCCTGGCAGCGTGTTCCAGACACTTACCACCTATCACATCTCTTTTGAACTTTCTGCCTCCCCTAAAGTGCATGCCCCCTAGTATTAGACATTTCGATGCTGGGAAAAAGATCCTGACTGTCAACCTATCTACGCCTCTCGTAATTTATTAGATTTCTATCAAATCTCTGCTCAGCCTTTGCTGCTCCAGAGAAAACAACCCCAATTTGTCCAGCCTCTCCTAGAACATAGAACATAGAACAGTACAGCACAGAACAGGCCCTTCGGCCCACGATGTTATGCCGAGCTTTATCTGAAACCAAGATCAAGCTATCCCACTCCCCATCATCCTAGTGTGCTCCATGTGCCTATCCAATAACCACTCTCCTTATAGCTCATACTCTCTAATTCGGGCAACATCCTGGTAAATCTCTTCTGCATCATCTCCACAATACAGGAAGGATGTGGAGTCTTTGGTGACCAGAATTGAATGCAATAAGTGCAGCCTAACCAAAGTTTTATAAAGCTGCAACATGAAATCCTGACTCTTGTACGCAAACATGCCATATGCCTTCTTTACCACCCTATTTACTTATGTGGCCACTTTCAGGGAGCTATAGGCTTGAACCCCAAGATTTCTCTGCACATCAATGCTGTTCAGGGTCCTGCCATTACCTGTATAGTTACCCTTGACATTTGATCTCGCAAGTTTTTCCCATCTGCTCCTTCCAGATTATACACATTCTCTTTCTTTCTCCTCCTCCCCCATCATCCCCTTTCTTTCCGTTTTCCACCCTCTCTTCCCTTTTTTCCTCTCTCCCAGTCTCAAAAAAATATTTTCTTGTTGTGATATTTGGAAATTCCGACCACTGTACATTTTCTATTGGATTCAAAATATTTTTGAGAATTTTATTCCCATCCCTGTTAAAGATGGTGAACCACCACCTTGCGGATTCCAACCCTTCAGTACCTCACTCTCAAGTGGACATTCTTTGTGAATGAGCTTAGGCTGAGTGTCAGCATGGTTTCCATTTGAAATGGGAGCATGTAAATAATGAGATTAATTCAGTCTTTCAAATGTTCCATTCTAAATGGCTGTGTTCAAACATTTTAATATGCCATATTTTTAATGCTTTTTAGCTTCTGCAGTTGATACTGCAATGCAACATGTTATTTTTTCAGAGCAAAGTTTGTGAGATGTACAGAAATTTGCTTTGTTATGTCTGTGTTCTCTGGGCACACTTTGCCTTCAGTTATTGGCAGAGAAGTGATCAAAGCTTATCTGGGATATGTTGAGTGTTTGCATTTCACTGCCTGTTGATCAGTTGCCAGCCAAAACAAGATGTGATATGTACAGGGAACAATATAATTCTTTTATTCCAGGACAGAATGTTTCACCATGACTTTCTCTTGTGCAAGATGAATTTATTATGAATATCAAATTTGGTGTTGCATTTAATCCCAAGATGAGCTTTTGCTATCACTTAAGGCCACCTATTTTTATCTCCAGAACATTACTTCATCCCTATATCAGTTCATCTGTTTACTGAAACCTTCGTTCGTGCGTTTGCTACCTCCAGATTAGACTGTTTCGATGCTGTTCTGGTTGGTTTCCCACATTATATCCACCAGAAACTTGAAACTTTGCTGCCGGTGTGGTAACTCTCAGCAGGTCATGTTCTCGGGGCACCCCTGTGCTCACTAACCTACATCCCGGTCAAGGAACATCTTGATTTTAAAATTCTCATCCTTGTTTTCACATCCCTCTATGGCCTTGCCTGGCCTCGATCTCTGTAGTCTCCTCTAGCCTCAGAAACCTCTGGGACATCTGCACACATCTAATTCTGGCATCTTGCATTACCCCATTTAAATTGATCCATTGTTGGTGGCCATGTATTCCATGCATTCTGGAATACCTTTACTATACCTGTTTGCCTCTATCTCACTTGAGGACACTTATTAAAACCTACCTGTTTGATGAAACATTTGGACATCTGACTGTGGTGTCTGACCCCTTTGAGGGGTGATCTTCTGAAAGGGTGGCATGATCCGGGCTGACCAAGTTGGGAGCTTCACTCCAACTTGTCATGGCTTGTCCCAGCAGTTAGATCCTGGAGGCATGACTGTAAGCATTGAATCTGCATTGTTCTGTATATAGTTACTGTTAATAAATGTTCTTTGTTCGTTAATAACTGGTGGAGCCAAGTTACTACACTGACCTAACATTTCCTTGTGTGTCTCAGTGTCATATTTTGTTTTATAATGCTGCTGTGTAATGCTTTGGGATGTTTCATTATGTTAAGGTGCTATATAAATATAAGCTGTGAAATCATCTACAAGTGTGCAGGATATTGGTTGACAAGTCATATTGTATACCAGGAATCAGTCACAAAGTGGTTACTTAATATAATTCTTTTGAAATCAGATTCTAATTCAGTGTGTATTTTCATAGTCAATGTAAAAATGCTATGGAAATGTTGGGGTCAATTAAGTGAAATGATATGACTTATGAATACTTAGGAACTGTAGTCATGCTTTGAGAAGTAACTTGATATGTCCCATTGTTAAGATGTCCATTGTGCTCAGCAGTGAATAGAGGAATTGAGACATTCATGATAATTGTAGATTGAAGAACAGTAATTTGCCATTGACTCTGACTCTGTGTTGGGGCTGCAGGCGCACATTTCCCTAAACTCTGCTGAATTCTCTGTGTTTTTGGTAATGATGCTGGGTGGAAGTCAGCCAAAGCTTCACCATGGAGTGTGACGACAAGAACAGAGGGTCAAATCTTGTTCTTCCAGCATCTGAATAGAGTACATTGATAGAGGCCGGGGAGCTGTCACACCATCAATTTAGTAAGAAGTTTAACAACACCAGGTTAAAGTCCAACAGGTTTATTTGGTAGCAAAAGCTTTTGCATTGATAGAGGAGAAATGTCTTCACTTTTGCTACCAAATAAACCTGTTGGACTTTAACCTGGTGTTGTTAAACTTCTTACTGTGTTTGCCCCAGTCCAACGCCGGCATCTCCACATCATGGACACCATCAATTCACAGCAATTTTGAGGCTTGGTCAAGAATGATCAGGTGGAAAATAGTGATTTTGTAGTCCTCAGTCTGCCTAATTGTTAACTATTGTTATATATGTTTGATTTTTAAGTAACTAAAATTTAGGAAATCACCTTCTCTTCAAAGAATACAGTTTGTGCTCAAGTACAATGATTGTGCAGAATGGCAGGGTATCTGGCCGCTAACATAGAAACATAGAAAATGAGAGCAGGAGGAGGTCCCCTGAGCCTGCTCCGCTATTCATTATGATCATGGCTGATCATCCAACTCTATAGTCTGACCCCAATTGGGCACCACCCCCCCCACGCCCCCCTCCATATCCTTTGGTCCTCAATTGTTATATCTAATTGCTTCTTGAAAATGTACAATATTTTGGCCTTAGCTACTTTCTGTAGTAGCGAATTCCACAGGCTCACCACTGAGTGAAGACATTTCTCCTCTATCAATGTAAACAAATGCAGGTCCTACAGAGTTTATGTACTCGTATTTGCACTAGAATAACACTGTAAATGACAACCAGCTTTGGCTGAAATGGAATTATTCAGTGCCCTAACGTATTTAGCCTGAAGCAATCCTATTCCTACAAAATGGTTGACCACCTTAACTTCCCTCCTTGGGCCCCATATTAACTGATATTGTTAATGGTCCTCTCTCTTTTAAGTGTTAACCCTTTCTCCTTCAAATCTGTCATTGCACCTCTCTCCAAAAAAAAATTGACTTCACTCTCTTTGCAAACTCTATTCTTTCCAAAATTTTTCCTCTCCAGCATCCTTGAATATGTTGTCTCTCAAATTTGTCCCCATCTTCCCCAGAACTCCATATTTAATTCCCTCCAATCAAGTTTCCTCCCCTGCAATAGTATTGGAATGGTTCTAATCAAAGTCACAAACACATCCTGTGTGACTGTAACAAAAGTAAACCGCCTTTGATCGTTCCTCTTGACTTGCCTGGAGACTTTGACTGGTTGACCACAACATATCCCTCTAAGGCCTCTCCAATTCCAACCTGCTGGTTAGGACTGCACTTGCCTGGTTCCATTTGTATCAATTATAGCTAGAGTATCAGTTGCAATGGCTTCTCTTCCTCCTCCAGCAACCTCCCCAAGGATAGATCCTTCCCCGCCTTCCTTTTCTTCAACTACACACTGACCCTGCAAGTATTAATTTTCACACATACACTGTTGATGGTCATTTCTACCCCACCATCATCTCTCTTGACTTCTCCACTGTTGTTAAATCATTAGACTGTTTATCAGATATCCAGAAACATATCCAGAACAGAAATGTCCTGCAACTAGATATTGGGAAGATTCGAGCTATGTTTTCTGGCTTATGTTCCAATCGCCGTTCCTTAGTTTCCAACTTCATCCCTCTTTCTGACAACCATCTGAGATTGAAGTCGACTGTTTGCAGACTTGCTGTCTTATTTGATCCTGTGGTAAGCTTCTGACTATACACTCGAAACTTGACTATTCCAATTAACTCCTGGCTGGTCTCCCACATTCTAGCCTCCACAATCATCCAAAACTTGTTGTCCATGTCTGACTTGCACCAAGTCCTATTCACCTTTTTTGTGCTCACTGACCTACATTGGCTCCTTTTAATGGGGTCAGAGTTCATAGGGTCATAGAGTTTTGCAGGACAGAATGAGGCCTTTTGTTCCATCGTACCCGCAGCAGTCACTAAGCACTTATTTATTTCAATCACATTTTCCAGCACTTGGTCCATAGCAATGTATGCTATGGCTCTTGACTAAGCATTATTATGTACTCTTGGCTGAGAGCCCAGACAGCCATTGAGTGCTGAAACAGCTCTGACCTTCTGTCAATTTGACAATTGTTTCTTTACACAAGATAGGAGATTTCAAATGCTTGTAGTCTCTGTTATTGATACTTCAAAGGGTCTGGATGATTCCAAATAAATCTGTTGGACTTTAACCTGGTGTTGTGAGACTTCTTACCGTGCCCACCCCAGTCCAACGCCGTCATCTCCACATCTCAGCTAATAAAGACAAGTATCTCATGTGCTGCTTTAACCACCATATTTACCCACCCTGACACATTTGGAAATCTCTGGGTATGCACTTCAAGGTCCCTCTGATCTTCAGTATTTTTCCTGGCTCCTATCATTCATAGTGCAATCCTTTTGCCTTGTTAGTGCTCCCTACGTGCATTACTTCACCCTCTTTTCTGGGTTGAATTTCATTTGCCACTGCTCTGCCCCCCTTACCAGTCCATTGATAACCTCCTGAAGTCTTTGGCTATCATCCTCACCATTTACCACTCCAATAGTTTTCGTGTCATCTGCAAACTTCTTGATACCTTTCGGAGAGATTACTGTTACCTTACCCATCTGACTTGCTCCCCACTCCTCCCATTTCTGTCACTGCAGAAACCCAGGACTGGCTGGTTTGTCGGGACCAGACAGAATTTCCGGGGAGTTGTCAGGATCGGGAACTTGGGGAAGAAGAGTGAGGCTGGGAATGAGCAAGTTTTGGAAATGGGGTATTGAGGGAACAGAAAAAATGAGCACTGGAGTGGGGTTGGTTGGGGGATTGGGGCTCGAGCTGAAAGTTAGATGGAGAGAGTCGGAGGAATTGAAATGACACACACGAGGCATTGAGATGGGCATGAGAATGTCCAGGACCACCCAGGAATGGGAATAGTTTCCGAGCAACAAGTGAAGGCATCAGTGAAAGCTGCAAACTGTGGGGAATGGAGTTGTCGGAGAGATTACAGAGACCACCAACACTGACCACAGGCACTGGGGGGCCCCAAAAGGCCTCCTCTTATGCTATAATTTCTTTGGAAAGTTTATTGAATCCATGTTTGGGAATTGTTTAAATATGTTGGTGCTGAGCTGAGTTTAGGACAATGTACCTCAAGAGAAGTGCCTCAAAGTTCCTGTTGCTCTTCTGTGTGATCCTTGAATTTGGTTTTGATTGGCACTGATCGGTTTTGACTTGTGAAGCCCAGGTACAGATTAGCTACGACTAAGCTTCCAGTACAAAGTTGCCACCATCATACAGAACTGTAAAACCAACCTGAGTCTAATGAGAGAGGGAGAGAAAATGATGATGACATGATCAGGTACAGTTGTGATGCAACCCAGATGGGTTGGATGTATTCCTGGAGGTTTGATCACATTGCAAATGTTATTGCAATGATGTTATGGAGAGTGGAGTCCCTGTGACTTGAGCATTAATAATCCTCATTGCAATTGGAGTTGTAATCCTACAACCCACTAATTTTGACTTGCACTGGTGTGATTTGGCTCCACTCCACGTTCAATGCAATAAAACTGCCTGCAGTTAGCATGTCATGTGATCAAACCTCCAGGAATACATCAAACCTATCTCCATCCATCATAATTGTGCTCAGTCCTATCTATACAGACTTACTTTCCACCAACAGTCTCTGGACAATGATCATCTTCTTTTCCTTAATTCACATCACCTCTTCCAGGTTCAAGACAGTGACAGAGCCAAATTCCAAACTCTTGGGTTCCTAGCATCCAGGGTATTCGGGACCCTACTTGCATCAATTAAATCCAATGTGCCATAAAATATACAAACAAAAATAGGCTGATAGAATGTTCACACACTGTATTAATAATAGCTAATCATATCAGAATATCCTCTGTTTAAATGAAGTATTTAACAGAGACCTCAGGGGACTGGCGCTGTAGATTCATTCATTAATCTGACCTGGAAATTAAAACCACCTGAGGTATCCCTCCTCTTACCATTATTGTAACCAGTCAGTATCTCCCAGATCAGGGATTGTGCAATAACAGCACCTATTCACCAACTAGATTATGTGTAGCCAGGGAATTAAAGGAAAGGACGTCAAAGGTTAATTTCCAGCAAGCTACCACTCTCAGCATCTGATAAAATTCTCAATTCGGCTATGTACCTGGTTTGATAACACTGATCTGAAATTGACAGGAGGGGTATTTGTCCTTAAATTGTACAATTTGCCTCTTCAGAATACCTTACGGTCTGAATCTTAAAACCCATTTCGATAAATTGTGAATGTTATTTCATCCCTGAGGAGTTCACTCTCATTCATCAATATTGATTTCCTTTGCAAAACTGAGTTAACGTATAAGAATTTCCAATTAAACTTCCCAGTTTTCTTATTGGTGTATTGTTGCTTTCTGTTCAATGGTAATGGCACATGCCAGCACACTGACAATAACTAAAGTCAACAAAATTGATGTTACTATTAAAGTATTGATCTTGACCCTGATAATAAATGCCAGAATAAAAGCTTGTGAATTATTAAGTCTGCACATATGGTTTCTGTGGAATGATTGATATGGACTGTGTTAGTGACATTGTATTCTTAACAAGTTAAGCTGCTGTCATTGCAACATGCGCATTATTTCATCTTGTGCACATTAGTGCAGTAGATCCTGTCTGTCAAATGGGGCGGTAAAACACATGCTCCCTCAAGTGTCTTTTCTGTTGTGTAGTTCACAGCAGTGTGCTAGTGGACTGTCTGTTTGACTCAGTGCTTTAACTGTTGGGTTTCTCTCGTGCGTAACTGGAGTGTATTTCTACGCAATTGGGATCTTGCGTCATGTACGATTGCATTGAATATAGAGCGTATAAACAAGCCATTTGGTCTTGCCAGCCTGTGCCGATGGTATTTATGCTTCATCTAACCCTGTCAATATAACCTTCTATTGTCTGACATGTGTTTCTCTAGCTTTCCAATAAGTGCACCTATGCTAGTCACCTCAACAACTCCTTGTGGTAATGAGTTTCACATTTTAACCACTCTATGGTTTAAGAAAGTTCTTTTGATTTGCCCCATTAGCTTTATTATTCACTATCATATTTATGATCTTTCTTTGGTCTCTCTATGGTAGCTCATTAGGCATCCCATTTCTAATGAACTTCATTGTATTTGTCACCTTGTATCGGGAGAGAAACATGGATCTCAATTTCTGTATGTTCAGTGCATACTATGAAGTTGCTTCGGGTAATGCAACTTTCTTTTTATGTTTGCAGCTTCTGTATATTAGATTGTCAGAGCACAATACCCATGTCCCTGTGTTTACATTCTAAATGATGCGGTTGACTAACTGTTCTCTGGGATGGCCTAACAAGACACCCCGTTCAAAGGCAATCCGGGGTGGGCAACAAATGCTGCTGCTGCCAGTGACCTTGCATCCCACGAAAGGACACATTTTTTAAAAGCTCCATTATCCGGATTGTGCTCTCTCTACCTGGATTCTTGGCAAAGATTCAGTGATATGGGAGTTCAAAGCGATCACTACCATGTGAAATTAGTGTTTTTCCGATTCAAAACTCTGGATGCAAGGACGTTTGAGAAGTGTAAATGAGTCTAAATGGTGAAGATAGAGAGTTGATACAGATTAGAAAAGCCCAATGTCCAATCCTGGGTTTACAACTGATAGCATTAGTTTCACTGTCAGATGACCACTACAATTGGTCACTGGGCTAGTGAAGGGGATAAAAACTGAAAATGCTGGAAAAACCGAGCAGTTCTGGCAGCATCCGTGGAGAGAGAAAAACAAAGTTAACGTTTCAAGTCCAATATGACTCCAATGCAGAAGGGACACCTGGACCAGGGATTTGAGGCTGACTTGTGCCTCATTTTCTTTCTCTCAAGGTAGTGAATGAGATGGTGATTCAAATGCTCGGGGCCAAATGTGTTGCCAAGATTTTGTTTGAATTCAAAGTACATATGGAAAAGATTGAGGATAGTGTGCATCATTTTTTTTAAATAAAGAGGGATAATATCAATTTCCCTGAATCCCCATAGTTTTAATTTTCTCGCGAGCTAACTAAAGAAACTAATAACTTGACTTTGGACACTCTCTTCTGTAGGACTGGAATTGCGTGATACGAAACAAATAACTGTTTGTAGTACCATAAAAACGGGGAAGCACTTCAAGAATGTAGCATTAAAGTTCCAACCCAACCTTCTCGGAAAAGCAGCAAGTTGCATTCAAGCAATGTAACTGTCTTCCAGTTATGCCCTTCTCTTGCCTGTTGTTCCAGCCTACAAAGGCCTTTTTCTATATTCCAGAAATTGAAACTATTTCGCTGCAATGGAAAGTGTTTGTGGAATGTTAGACGCTCATTATCTATGATTAATTGAATGTCCAAAATAGAGTGAGGAATGTTTTGGCAAAGATTTGATCTGGATTTACTGTTGAGTAGCAACTCAAACACGAAGGAGAGGGTCTTTATAGATTGCGAGTTTCTACATCCAATGTCAATGTTCCCTTGGATAACCTTGGTGGAAAACTTTGATCTTTGCTCCCCCATTTTAAAGGAGCAAGCAACCCATCTGAATGAGAGAAATGGATGGTCACTTTAGAACTTGCCAGAGAAAAATTAATTCTTAAATTATGGGAAAGCTTGCAACTAATTTTGTGTCGATAACCGGTTTCTCAGTATAACTGCAGTGAAAAGTGATGTTCAAATGGTCCCATGTGGCCCAATCAATTAAGTCAACAATATATTGATGGTCCCTAATATCAAAGATTCAGCTGTGTGTGTATATGATGGAGCCACAGGACCGTCTAGTACCAATTCCTAAGATTCTATATTTTATATGAATTTGCAACTTGGCCTGAAACATTTTATAGTGGAAGCCACGGCTGCTGTGATTAAGAATATACTTGAGGAGATAGCAGGCGAGGTCCAGTAAACATCTCTTCTGGGAGCTTTGTATGTTAGTGATGGATTTAAATTAGCCATGTTTTAACAGCCATTGTTTAAAAATTATACTGATCGCCAAGTCATAACAAGTAGATATGTAAGCTGTCTTGGACTGGAACCTAATTGTCTTAAATCTTTCTAATATCTTTAGTTAAGGTTTTTCACACTTATACATTCGTAAAAATGTAACAAATGGGATTGGGAGTAGACCATATAGCTCCTCTGCTTCACTAATCGGTACGATCCTAACTATACTATCTCGAGTTAACTGGTTTTCCCACTCCCCATAAACTTTGATTCCCTGATAGACCGGAAATATGCTTTAAATATACTCAATGATGGATTTTTGATTTGATTTACTATTGTCACATGTATTAGTATACAGTGAAAGATATTGTTTCTTGCGCGCTGTACAGACAAAGCATACCATACATAGAGAAGGAAAGGAGAGATTGCAGAATGTAGTGTTACAGTCAAAGCTAGGGTGTAGAGAAAGATCAACTTAGTGTGAGATAGGTCCAGTCAAAAGTCTGACAGCAGCAGGGAAGAAGCTGTTCTTGAGTTGGTTGGTGCGTGACCTCAGACTTTTGTATTTTTTCCCCGACGGAAGAAGGTGGAAGAGAGAATGTCCAGGCTGCGTGGGGTACTTAATTATGCTGGCTGCTTTGCCGAAACAGCGGGGAGTGTAGACAGTGTCAATGGATGGGAGGCTGGTTTGCGTGATGGATTGGGCCACATTCGCAACCTTTTGTAGTTTTTTGCGGTCTTGGGCAGAGCAGAAGTCTCCACCTCCTGGCGTAGACCATTTCAAAGATTCCTCTGAGTGAAGAAATTTCTTTTTCAGTGCTAAGCGGTTCAACCATTATCCTGACACTGTTCCCTCATGTTCTGCATTTGCCAACTAGGGAAACAACCTCTGAGCCTGTCCTTTCAAGTCCCTTTTGAATCTTGTCCGTTTCAGAGATAACCTCTCATATTCTCAGGGGATTTTCACAGTAACTTCATTGCAGTGTGAATGTAAACCTACTTGTGACTAATAGATAAACTTTATAATTTAGGTCCAGAGAATATAGACGCAATTTATGCAACTTTAGGACAACATCATTCCAGGAACCAATCTAGTGAGCCTTGGCTTCACTGCTTTCAATGCAAGTATATAAGAGGTCTATAAAATAATGAGGGGCATAGATCAGCTAGATAGTCAATATCTTTTCCCAAAGGGAGGGGAGTCTAAAACTAGAGGGCATAGGTTTAAGGTGAGAGGGGAGAGATACAAAAGTGTCCAGAGGGGCAATTTTTTCACGCAGAGGGTGTTGAGAGTCTGGAACAAGCTGCCAGAGGTAGTATTAGAGGCGGGTACAATTTTGTCTTTTAAAAAGCATTTAGACAGTTAAATGGGTAAGATGGGTACAGAGGGATTTGGGCCAAATGCAGGCAATTGGGATTAGCTTAGGGGTTTAAAAAAAAAGGGCGGCATGGACAAGTTGGGCCGAAGGGCCTGTTTCCATGCTGTAAACCTCAATGACTCTGACTCTATATCCTTCCTTGCATATGGAAGCCAAAACTGACATAGTACTGCAGGGGTGTTCTCATCAAATCTCTATCACAGTATGACATCATTATTCCTGCACTCCAATCCTCCTGCAATAAAGGCCAACATGCCACTTTTCTTCCTAATTGTTTGTTGTATCAGCATGATAACGTTTTGTGTTCCTTGTACAAGTACACCCAAGTCTCTTGACATTAACGTTTAAAAGTTTCACATATTTTAGAAAAATTCTGCTTTTCCGTTCCTATTACCAAAGTAAATAACCTCATACTTCCCTATATTATACTCTCATATGTCACCTTGTTGTCCACTCATTTAACCTGCCTATATTTCTTTGCAGCCTCAGTCTACATTCCTACCTAGCTTTATATTGTCAGCAAACCCAGACATTTTACTTTGGTGAAGAAACGGAGAGTAATTCATTGTAAATAACTTGAGTCTCCAGCGCTGATGCTTGCGGCAGTCCACTCCTTGCAGTCTACCAACTCAAAAATGCCACCTTGATTCCTGCTCGCTGCTTTCTGTCTGTTACCCAATCCCCTATTCATACTAATAATTCACTTTTCTGTCTTTGTTCTCCTGGAACAAACTGTCGTTGAAAATCATCCATTTCTGATTAATTGTGAAGAATGCCTTTTTCTAAAACATTTCTCCCTTTTGAGGGTGATCATGAAAGCAGGATCAGAGATGCAATTAATTATTATTTTTTCTTATTCTGTGCGCTTTCCAGATGGGTTGACAGGAACTTAATTTGCTTCATTTTATATACAAAACTTAATCATGGATTCGTGTTTTGAAGTTAGTGCAGGAAATATTTTCGAACTTGTTTTGTAGCAGCTGTTGGAAAGTCATGCTTGCTGTGTTTATTTGCTCAATCACTCTTTACATCCATTTTAATTTTTCTAATTAAAAAGAATTTGAGCATGAAGTGTGAGGTCTGTTCGTAAAGTGGCTTTCATTAGTTCTGAGAGAATAGGTATACACAGTGAATCTGATAGAGACCTGAATGATCGAAGGGATCATGGCACATATGGACAAATTCTCTCTGTTTCTCTCTCTGTTCATGTAGTGTCCTCAGTGGAGCCATAATATCGCAACGGGGCACATAGAAGAGGCAGATCCAAAGTACTATCTTAGCTGGTATGGAGACCCACATTGTTGAAGTTACTTAGCACACAATCCAGCCAACTGAGTTAACCTGTCCTATTGCTGCATTTATCACAAAGTAAATATGGTCGGCATGGTGGCACAGTTAGCAGTGCTGCCTCACAGCGCCAGGGATCTGGGTTCAATTCTGGCCTTGGGTGACTGTCTGTGTGCAGTTTGCACCTTCTCCCTGTGTCTGCGTAGGTTTCCTTTGGGTGCTCTGGTTTCTTCCTACAGTTCAAAGATGTAGAGGTTAGGTTGATTGGCTGTGCTAAGTTGCTCCTTATTGTCAGAGGGGGGTGACTGGGGATATATAGGGTTACGGGGATAGGGCCTGGGTTGGATTGTTGTTGGTGCAGGCTCAATGGGCTGAATAGCCTCCTTTTGTACTGCAGGGATTCTATGATTCTATAAAAATAGAGTATTGGAAAAGGGTTTGGATTGTAACCATGAAGACCTCTAAATGGATCTCTGCACATTTGTCATTTACACATTTAAAGAATGCAGCCTGAACAACTGAAGAGGTCACTCACGTCTCCACCATGCTGTGTTGGCTCAAAAGTTATGACAGCTATATAGCTCTTCCTTGATCCATTTCTCCTGCCTGATCGATGTTCTGCACGCACAAAGCTGACAAAATAAATCCCTTTTATTAAGAACTTCCATTTCATTGAGGATGTTTTGGGCCAATCCACATCCAACAATCTGCTGTGAAAACTCTACTCATAATTTGCCAGCTGTGGCCAATTCCATCACAGCAGTTGAGACAATCCACAACATTGGAAAAGAATAACATTCTTTTTTATTTAAAAAAAAAGTCAATTCATCTTATCCTCCAAAGTTAACATATCATTTTTTAAAAAATCAGGACTTGGATCTGCATCTGCGAAACTAATCAGTTCATCCTTGGGCCATACTTTATCTGTGCAAAAGGTTTTCTTGATATCCATGCATTTATTTTTGAGATATATTGTTTACAGACTAACAAACCAGGGCAAAAGTTTTACCTCTGCCCAGCTTAAGTGGTGGAGGTAACAAAAAAGTGATGTGGAAATGAAAGCCTAACGGTGCTATTAGCTAACATTCTAAAATGGATACAGGTGCCATATACGAGTATATTAGGATGTAGGTTTAAATCTACTGACAAGATCTCTTTCAACCTTGTTGTGTTGGCAGATATAGAGATTCTGAAGATAGATTTACAAGGTTATGACCTATCTTTCTTGAGTCTAATTAGTCAGGCCCTGACCCGAAGGAGACTTGGGGGTGAATTTTACCATCCCTCCCGCCACAGGAACCAGAGTGGGCGAGGGGCGGACCATGGCAAGGTCTGTTGACCTCAAGTGGGATTTTATGGTTTCGGGACGAGCACGGCCGTAAAATCCCATCCTCGGAGTTGAATTAAGGAGAAGTGGAAAGCAAGTAAAAGAACCCTAAACCTTTTGAGATTGCGTCAATGGGCGAGGAAAATGTATCCCTTAATACAATCTTGTCCTTCCAGTTTTCTACTTATCTCTTCCCTACCAGTACTAAATTATATCGGGTTACCATTTAGCACCTCAGAACAGTAGTAAAGGCAGTGTCAGTAATCCTAGTACCAGATCGATCGGGTAAAAACAAGACCGAGAGCAAGGAAAGTCCAGATTAAACTGCATTTATTTCAATGCAAGAGGCCTGACGGGCAAGGCAGATGAACTCAGGGCATGGATGGGTACGTGGGACTGGGATATTATAGCAATTACTGAAACATGGCTAAGGGAGGGACAGAACTGGCAGCTCAATGTTCCAGGGTACAGATGCTATAGGAAGGATAGAACAGGGGGTAAGAGAGGAGGGGGAGTTGCACTTTTGATTAGGGAAAGCATCATGGCCGTACTGAGAGGGGATATATCCGAGGGTTCGGCCACTGAGTCTATATGGGTAGAACTAAGAAATAAGAAGGGGGAAATCACTTTGATAGGGTTGTACTATAAGCCCACAAATAGTCGGCGGGAAATTGAGGAGCAAATATGTAAGGAGATTATAGATAGCTCCAAGAAAAATAGTGTGGTAATAGTCAGAGATTTTAACTTTCCCAACATTGACTGGGACAGCCATAGTATTAGAGGGTTGGGAGAGAAATTTGTTGAGTGTATTCAGGAGGAATTTCTCATTCAGTATGTGGATGGCCCGACTAGAGAGGGGGCAAAAATTGACCTCCTCTTGGGAAATAAGGAAGGGCAGGTGACAGAAGTGTTAGTGAGGGATCACTTTGGGACCAGTGACCATAATTCTATTTGTTTTAAGATAGCTATGGAGAATGATAGGTCTGTCCCAAAAGTTAATATTCTAAATTGAGGCAAGACCAATTTTGATGGTATCAGGCAGGAACTTTCAAAAGTTAATTGGGGGAGTCAGTGGGAAGGCAAAGGGACGTCTGGTAAGTGGGATGCTTTCAAAAGTGTGTTAACCAGGGTTCAGGGTAAACACATTCCTCTTGGAGTGAAGGGCAAGGCTGGCAGACTCGGGATATTGAGGCCCTGGTCAAGAAGACGAAAGAGGCACATGACATGCATAGGCAGCTGGGATCAAGTGAATCCCTTGAAGAATATAGGGGGTGTAGGAGTAGAGTTAATAGAGAAATCAGGAGAGCAAAAAGAGGACACGAGATTGTTCTGGCAGATAAGGCAAAGGAGAATCCAAAGAGCTTCTACAAATACATAAAGGGCAAAAGAGTAACAAGAGAGAGAGTAGGGCCTCTTAAGGATCAACAAGGTCATCTGTGTGCGAATCCACAAGAGATGGGTGAGATCCTAAATGAATATTTCTCATCAGTATTTACTATTGAGAAAAGCATGGATGTTAAGGAACTTGGGGAAATAAATAGTGATGTCTTGTGCAGTGTACATATTACAGAGAAGGAGGTGCTGGAAGTCTTAAAGCGCATCAAGGTAGATAAATCCCCGGGACCTGATGAAGTGTATCCCAGGATATTGTGGGAGACTAGGGAGGAAATTGCGGGTCCCCTAGCCGAGATATTTGAATCATCGATAGTCACGGGTGAGGTGCCTGAAGATTGGAGAGTGGCAAATGTTGTGCCTTTGTTTGAAAAGGGCTGCAGGGAAAAGCCTGGGAACTACAGGCCAGTGAGCCTCACATCTGTGGTGGATAAATTGTTGGAAGGTATTTTGAGAGACAGGATCTACAGGTATTTAGAGATGATTAGGGACAGTCAGCATGGCTTTGTGAGTAGAAAATCATGTCTCACAAATTTAATTGAGTTTTTTGAAGGGGTAACCAAGAAGGTAGATGAGGGCAGTGCAGTTGATGTTGTCGACATGGACTTTAGCAAGGCCTTTGACAAGGTACCGCATGGTAGGTTGTTACATAAGTTAAATCTCACGGGATCCAGGGTGAGGTATCTAAATGGATACAAAATTGGCTTCTTGACAGGTGCCAGAGGGTGGTTGTAGAGAGTTGTTTTTCAAACTGGAGGCCTGTGACCAGCGGTGTGTCGCAAGGATCAGTGCTGGGTCCACTGTTATTTGTCATTTGTATTAATGATTTGGATGAGAATATAGGAGCTATGGTTAGTAAGTTTGCAGATGACACCACGATTGGTAGCATAGTGGACAGTGAAGAAAGTTATCTCCGATTGCAACGGGATCTTGATCAATTGGGCCAGTGCGCTGACGAATGGCAGATGGAGTTTAATTTGGACAAATGCGAGGTGATGCATTTTGGTAGATTGAACCAGGGCAGGACTTACTCAGTTAATGGTAGGACGTTGGGGAGAGTTACAGAACAAAGAGATCTAGGGATTCATGTTCATAGCTCCTTGAAAGTGGAGTCACAGGTGGACAGAGTGGTGAAGAAGGCATTTGGCATGCTTGGTTTCATCGGTCAGAACATTGAATACAGGAGTTGGGACGTCTTGTTGAAGTTGTACAAGACATTGGTAAGGCCACACTTGGAATACTGTGTGCAGTTCTGGTCACCCTATTATAGGAAGGATATTATTAAACTAGAAAGAGTGCAGAAAAGATTTACTAGAATGCTAACAAGACTTGATAGTTTGAGTTATAAGGAGAGGCTGGATAGACTGGGCCTTTTTTCTCTGGAGCGTAGGAGGCTGAGGGGTGACCTTATAGAGGTCTATAAAATAATGAAGGGTATAGATAAGGTAGATAGACAATATCTTTTCCCAAAGGTAGGGGAGTCTAAAACTAGAGGGCATAGGTTTAAGGTGAGAGGGGAGAGATACAAAAGCATCCAGAGGGGCAATTTTTTCACACACGGTGGTGAGTGTCTGGAACAAGCTGCCAGAGGTAGTAGTAGAGGCGGGTACAATTTTGTCTTTTAAAAAGCATTTGGATAGTTACATGGATAAGATAGGTATAGAGGGATATGGGCCAAACGCGGGTAATTGGGACTAGCTTAGGGGTTTTTAAAAAAATGGCGACATGGACAAGTTGGGCCGAAGGGCCTGTTTCCATGCTGTAAACCTCTATGACTCTAGTAGCCATTCCTTGTGTGCGAGTATAACTTGCAAATTCCAGCAGGGGGTTGCATCGCATTTGAGCTAGATTTGGCCATGCATTTTTCCAGTAAATTCACTGGGTAGTGAATCAGAATTGGGAACCTTGTTGGATTTCTCATTCTCCTTAGCCCCGGGACACCAAGTTAGAATAATGAAAGGTCTCGATAGAGTGGATGCGGGGAAGATATTTAGTAGGAGAGTCTAGGTCCTGAGGGCACAGCCTCAGGGTAAAGGGACGGCTCTTTAGAACTGAGATGAGGAGGAATTTCTTCAGCCAAAGGATAGTGAATCTGTGGAATTCATTGCCACATATGGCTGTGGATGCCAGGTCATTGAGTGCATTTAAGACAGAGATAGATAGGTTCTTGATTGGTAAAGGGATCAAGTGTTATGGGGAGAAAGTGGGCGAATGGGTTTGAGTGACTTAACAGCCAAGATTGAATGGCAGAGGAGACTCAATGGGCTGAATGGCCTAAGACAGCTCCCATATCTTATGTTCTTATTATTGATTTTAAATATATCCGATCCAGTTTTTTTTATCCTTTGCAGAAATCCGCCATTTGTACCAGGTAGCATATAAACTTCAAACAGCAGAAAATGTTTAAATGATGTGAATAAAAATAATTGCAGGGCAATTGGAATGAAACACCAAGCTATTTCATGAAGGAATTCACAACCATCACCTTGAGCAATTGGGGATGGGTCCTTGCTGGTGATGCCCACATCCCATGACAGAATAGTTTAAAAGAAAGAATTGCAGTGACATGTGCATGGAATTTCTGCCCAAACTCCATGCAAGGTATTTACGTTTCCATCAAGATTGCAATAAAGTGGAAGGTTGAGTGTCTTGAGTTTCCATGTTCTGTTCACCCTCTCAGTAATAAAACCATTGGTGAATTTATCCATTTAGTCCTTCGAAATTGGGCTGTGTCAGGACAGCATTTTGAACTTTTTAATTACTTGGATGCTCTTGGTCAGTTACTAGTTGTGGTAGAAACAATCTGAGATGAGTCATAGGCCCATTTATCAACTTGAATAACTTTTTTGAACTTGATGAGAATACAAACTTGTTCCCCTGTCCATTCATGTGTTGTGACCCGTATCTCGAAAGCAAATGTTAAGGATCACTCCAATATGTCCACTTTTGAAAGTTCTCAGGGTTAACCCTTAAAGTAAAGTTAAGTTTATTTATCAGTCACAAGTCAGCTTACACTGCAATTAAGTCACTGTGAAAATCTCCTAGTCGCCACACTCCGGCGCCTGTTTGGGTAAACTGTGGGAGAATTTACCATGGCCAATGCACCTAACCTGCACATCTTTGGACTGTGGGAGGAAACCGGAGCACCCAGAGGAAACCCATGCAGACACGAATGTGCAGACTCCACATAGACAGTGACCCAAGCTGGGAATCGAACCCAGGTCTCTGGCACTGTGAGGCAGCAGTGCTAACCACTATGCCACCGTGGCGCCATGCCCCTTCATCCTACTGGAAAAGGTAACTCAGTTTCTTTCAATAGATACTGCCTGACCTGTGTATTTCCAGCATTTTCTGTTTTTATCTCAGATTTCCAACATCTGCATATTTGCTTTAGTGGTGTTTTGAAAGATCTCAGTTGGATCACTAACTTCAGTTCTTGGTCAACCACCTGAGACCTTGCTCAGATAAGGAGAAAGAATGGAAAGCTCATTGAGCTAAATCTACCCCGTTAAGGATAGCCTGAGTCGGGAGTGGGAGAAGCACTAATGATAGCTGTTGTAAGACTCCCACAGTCTGTTCCAAGTATACTCGGCTTAAAGAGACAGGCTGGTACCTGTGAAGGATTTAAAGGGATAAGCACAATTGGCATTAATTCTTCTTTCATGAAAGTTTTTTCTTGTAATAGTATTGTTAAAACTTGTTTCTGCAACATGGATGATGTGAGTTTATTTTTAGTTTTAGTTTTGCATATGCATTAATTAATGCATCAACACCTTTTTCTTGAATACATGAATTGAAACTGAGTTCATAAAGTAGCAGCTGGAAAAGCAATTTTTCCTTCTCTGGAAAGACAAATGCGAAGAAGTCAATTGTTTTTTGAAAAGACTTTGGATCTTGCCTAGCATGCAATTCCCCTCCAAGCTGTGAATCATAGAATCATAGAAACCCTACAGTGCAGAAGGAGGCCATTCGGCCCATCGAGTCTGCACCGACCACAATCCCATCCAGGCCCTACCCCCACCCCTGTGCTATCCAAGATTGGTTAGGTTTAGTACCACAAGATGCATGTAGATTTTGCTTGATCCATCTTTATCTATCCCTGGACTTATAGAATTGAGGGCCATAACTTCCCTTTTTACAATTGTCACAATTTGCTTTTCAGATTAAGTTTACATCAGTAATGGCATAAATTTTGTTAAGGAAACCCAGTTGAATATCTACCTAACTTACCCTACAAACTTCTCCTATTAAAAATGTGTTGACTGCTGGTCTGATGATGTTTCCAGTGATTGCTGTGTTAGCTGAAAGTGTTCACCAAATAAAATCTGTACAACAAGAATTTAGGGGAAAAAAGGTATTTCAGTAACTACAGATCACCCTTCTGCACCTCCTAACGCTTGTCTTAAGTAATTTGCTACCTGTTGTTTTGATCGGGTTAGGGACCAGCATTTCTTTTTGCTAAAGTAGATTAAATTTGAAAGTCCAATTACTTACTAAGAGAATTAAACCACAAGATTTCTCCCTTTAAGACAGACTTTTTTTAACTATACAAGAGTCAACAAAGGCATCTGTCAATATTATCTATCTTATACTTAGCATCCAGAATGAACATGAAGTAAACATCAATTAAAAGGCAAACTGTGGACGAACAAGACCTCAAACCAGTCACTAAATGACAGACACACACCAAGACAAATCCCACAAATTTTCTCAGCAACCCTCCATATGTCAGTGATCACTGAGTCACACACAAAAAAATCTTCCTCGCAGGGGATTTCAACTTCTCTATTTTGAGGATTTAGCCTCTGATTGCCATCAACAAACGCTCCATTATCAACTTCCTCAATGATTGCTCGCCCCTTGGTTGCTCAGTCTCTTCTCCTGAGACTGTGTTCCACCTAATCACAAAGCTTGCATTCCAACATCGAGTCACTCGCACAATCCTAGCTATGGCTGCACTGAGCAGGACAACACTGTTCGCAGGCTTTTCTTTGCCCAACTCCCCGCTTCATGGTGCAGATGCAGCTTCAGTTACACTGCTAGCTAAACAGAGGAGGTGATGACCTAGTGATATTATCGCTAGACTATTAATCCAGAAACTCAGCTAATATTCTGGGGACCCGGGTTCATATCCCGCCACACAGGTGGTGAAATTTTAATTCAATGATAAAATATCTGGAATTAAGAATCTAACGATGACCATGAAACCATTGTTGTTTGCTGACAAAACCCATCTGGTTCACTAATGTCCTTTAGGGACAGAAATCTGCCATCCTTACCTGGTCTGGCCTACATGTGACTCCAGAGCAATGTGGTTGGCTTTCAACTGCCCTTGGGCAACTAGGGATGGGCAATCAATGCTGACCAGCCAGTGATGCCCATGTTTCATAAATATATTTAAAAAGAAAACTCCCCATGGGTTTTATTCTATGCTCAGGCTTTCAGCTGCACTGAGCAGATGCAGTATTCCTGGTGTGGCCTCACCAAGGCCTTGTATAATTGCAGCATGACATCCCTGATCCTGTTCTCGAATCCTCTCACTATGAAGGCCAACATACTATTTGCCACCTTTACCGCCTGCTGCACCTGCATGCTAACCTCAGCGCCTGATGTACGAGGGCACCCAGGTCTCATTGCACATTCCCCTCTCTCAATCTATAGCCATTTAGATAATAATCTGGCTACCCTGTTTTTGCTACCAAAATAGATAACCTGGCATTTATCCACATTGGGTACAACAGTTTGTCCTGTGTCAAGAACAACCAGCAGATGTGTGCAAGGAAGGCTATTAATAATAGTGAGAATGATGCACTACCAGAGTTTGAAATTGTCAGCACGAAGACGGCGAGTGTTGCAATGATTGAATAGGAGGAATGTGAGACGTGAAGGTTAGGACTTTCATTTGCAGTGTTGCCATGATGTGAAGCAATGCTGTGTTTACAGTGATGGGAGCACAGGTTTGGCAGCCAAGTCACTCAATTTCTTTCTGTACAGTTTCCAGGTCGTAGAGGTTAATGTTCAGGCATTCACATGCTCTGCCTGTTTGGAGCATCCCTTCCTGGCAGTGTGCTCTGAAACCCTTTATTAGCCAATGGGAGCAGCATATTCTTCCACTTGTAAACATCCTTCTAGTGAAAGTTTTAGGGTATTATCAACAATTGGGATGTTCTCCCAGTCAATTTTTTGTTTGCCTTTTAACCAGCTCTGCTTCACAGTGCAGACAGCACAGCACTGCCCCGCCCCTTCTAACAGGTGCACGTCATGAGGAGGCGGGGTGAATCACTTCAAGGATCACCTCACCCCCCTCTCAGCTGTCCCCTGTCCAATTAGCAGCAAGAATTCACACTGACAGCTTGCTTATCTAGTGAAACACAAACCTGAAAAAGTCCCTCACGTTGACGTCAGTGAGCTTGTATCGTGGTCACTTCATTCAATTTGTATCTGATATGGGCATAAATTGAAAATTTCATTTCTGGTTGCATTGTAAAGCTCCATCTGGTGGCCTGACTGGAACTGCAAGCACTTGTTGAATTTGGACGATTGAATTAACTACCATATAGCTGGCAATTAAATCGCTGCCAGCTGTTAATTTCCATTATGGGAATACTGAGCAATATTTAATTTTTAAAAATATTTTATTCAGTAGTGATATTACAGTATTTTTTTCAAAAGCTCCCAAAAATAGCAAGAATAGAAAACACTTGAGATAAAAGCAAAATACTGCGGATGCTGGAATCTGAAACAAAAACACAAAATGCTGGAAAATCTCAGCAGGTCTGTCAGCATCTGTGGGGAGAGAATAGAGCCAACGTTTCAAGTCTATTTGGGCGGCACGGTAGCACAGTGGTTAGCACCGCTGCTTCACAGCTCCAGGGACCTGGGTTCGATTCCCGGCTTGGGTCACTGTCTCTGTGGAGTTTGCACATTCTCCTCGTGTCTGCGTGGGTTTCCTCTGGGTGCTCCGGTTTCCTCCCACAGTCCAAAGATGTGCGGGTTAGGTTAATTGGCCATGCTAAAATTGTCCCTTTGTGTCCTGAGATGCATAGGTTAGAGGGGTTAGCAGGTAAGTATGTAGGGATATGGGGGTGGGGCCTGGGTGGGATTGTGGTCGGTGCAGACTCGATGGGCCCAATGGCCTCTTTCTGCATTGTAGGGTTTCTATGATATTTCTAGATGACCCTTCGTCAGAGCTTCATCAGAATAGAAAACATATGTGCTGTAAATGGATAGGATTTTAACTGAGTATCCCTTACTGAACAAACTGTTGTAACTTTGTTTCCTAATTGTTTAAAATCGGATCCCACTAAGTTATCTGTTAGCTCAAATGTATTAGCTAGTCTGAAACACAGCCACACTGACCAGCAAGTCTCACATTCAATATTGTTCATGCTCAGCAGCCGCTGTGACATTTTGCAATTGTCCCGACTTTGATGCCAACAACTTCAGATCATAACCACTGTGCTCCCAATTTCTGCACAATGCTATGCTGGTAATAGTCCCATGGCTGCTATTTCCAGCTCCTCTATACTTTCATTTGTTTCTTTCTTTGTTCCATTAAGTTAAGACACAGACCAGAAACTCCAAGGTGTTTTATGAAGATAGCCTTGACCCCAAGTTTTGATCATTTGAATTTGGCACGGGTGGTGCTTCACTCCGGGCATGATTCAAGTGACCCACTAGGAAGCTTTTATCAAACAAAGTTTATTTAAGAACACAGTTAAAATATAATAATTTAGCATGACTTTTACCTATTACAAGATTCAAACATGATACAGTATAAACCTCAACAGCTAGCTATCTATGTTGTTCCAAGTCAAACACTATCCTATAGACATGCACCCATCTCTAGACTTGACACAAAAACATGTATAATCACGTGATGCTGGATTTTCAGCTTTTTAACACCTGCTGTGAATTGGTCCTTTAAATGTTGGATTAAATCTCTGAGGCTTCCCAGTCCTGGAACTTTCCAAAAAGCTTCTGGGGGAGAGAGAGAGACTGAGACACTGCCTGCTTCCACTAGCTCCAAACAGCAACTAAACTGAAACTAAAAACTTGGACTTTTCTGTGGAAAAACTGTCCCCAAATCCCCTTACCTGTCAATCATCCATAAATCATGCTCCACTCAGCAATCCTCAAAGGACCATTAAACCCCCAGGACACTGCATTAGTCCAGATTAAAAATACACATGATGTCCATTATATTGTTTCAGTGACAATTAGAAGACATCAGCTGCCAACAAAATAGTGCCGACAACTTCCAGATCCTGCTAGAAACATCCTGCAAAGGAACTTGATTAAAATACATTTCTTAAAGGCACACTGTCATCATAATTAACACCTCCTTTTGCTTTGCATCATCGTCCCATTTGCCATTTAATCACTCCCACCTTTCACCCAAGAATATACTTTCCATGTTGTTATTTTCTCGCACCCCTACTCCTTTTACTGGCTCTGTCCTTGCTTAGAAATTGTTAATTCTCTAACTTTTTCTGATGAAAGGTCATTGATCTGAAATGTTAACTGTCTCTCCTCTTCACAGATGTTGCCAGATCTTCGGAGCATTTCTGGCATTTACAGTTTTTCTAATAGACTGACAATCACATTTTAATTTGACGTTTTTAAGTTTCCTTTGTACTTTGATTTCTGTTCGGGCTGTTCCCCCTCCTTTTGGGGAGCTGCCCCTTTTACTTTGTCCCGACTTAATCTGAGTTTGTTTATTTGGTTTGACCTAAAAAGAGGGCAAGGTGTATGTTTGACAATACATCAGACATCCAGCTGTTCAAAGCTTTCAGATGCTCTGGCCAAGGTTTTTTGCATTGCCTTCCTTGATCAGGATGCATCTCCAGCAAGTTGGGGATTTTGCACATTGTGGAGATGGAGATGCTGTTTTGACCCCAGCCAAATTTCTAACCTTGCCTGCAAGCATTTGTATGCTGTAGACTGGCTGCTGGCCTGCAGAGAGATCTGCCAAAACAAAACAGGCAGAGTTTTGTCATAACCGATCCCAATGGCCTGTCACTGCAATTGGTACAGATGGCCTCCTTCTCTTGGGCTTGTGCACACTGCTCTGAATGCTTGCATGGGCACTGGCTACAAAGAAAACAAAAAGAGAGCTTTTAGTCCAATGTTCAAACAGTATAAATGGCAAGAATTTGTTTAGAGATCTTGCAAACAGCTGGAATACTTCAATTTTACTCTTTTGGCTTCTCTGGGAATAATGGGCATAAGACGAGTTTGCCTGAAAATGTATTCCACCAGAGAATTTTGAATGGAAGAGTTAAAATGCTAAAATTGAAAGGTGAGTGCGAAGGAAATTTTTGGCAACTTGTCTGTGGGGTCTCTCTCTCTCCAATTGCTGGTGAAGCACAGGGCTGTGTTGACAGAGGCCACGGAGCAGTTTTTTAAAATCTTGTCAGATGCAATCGATGCCCTGGCCTTGGGGAGGATGTTTTTAAAAATAAATCCTGAAAATATATTGTTTTTCTCACCATCAAATATAGGGATTGTGGTCTGTTGCGGGGGGAGGGTGCAAGAGGTTAACTTATTTATCAAAAACAAACTCAACTACCTCAAGCGTGAATGCATCATAATTACCTATTTCATCTAATTAGCAGAAATATCATTGCTACTCGAGCCAAAGTGACAACTTGTTTTCCATTCTGTTTTGTGATTAAAGTAACAGTGTGCAAAGCTTAGTCCCCACTTACAACGGTGATATAATGGAAAGAGATACGATATTACTCTAAACTTCTAAAAGGCTAGACTTTTGGAAATATAAGATGTAGTATTCAGATAAGCCTTAGGCCTGCTTCCTTTGTATGTATCAAACAGTTCAAACTGGCTTCACCAGTTTGATGTGAAATATTAGCTTAATCTCAAAAAGCCACAGCAGTGACTTCAAACAGTAGATCTGTTGCAGACTGTGTGCGTGTGTGTTGCATACTTTGCATTAAAGAAGATAAAAATAAATGCTATCCTTTGAGAGAGATGCTCCCATGGCTAACAAAAAGATGTATTTATACCAGCCCGTCTCCATCTTCATTAGCTGATGGAAGGGATTTGCAGTGTTCGCGGTATTTCATAGCAGGTACTGGCAAACGGCCAGACAAAGCACGACTGCTGTTGTAAGGCAGTGGCTTTCTCCTTCAGCTTTCTACTGCTCTGTCAGTACAGGAGCAGAGCCTGTGAAGGATTTCTTCGGGATTCTGTGAGGGATGCACCTCCTATTCACAGCAGAGAAAGTGGGTCCTGACTTCTGACCGATTGCATTGCCTTTGGGATTGTGTGACATTGGGAAACAGAGCTTTCTTCTTCAGAGCGGCTCCAAGACTGAGGCAGGATGCTGGGACGATTTGGATTTTCAAGTCTGCTACCTCAGGTAGCACATGCTTTTTATCAAGTCCAAGACAGGTGTGTATGAAGACTTGCACGCTGAAGGATTCCATTAATGACTGCTATTTATGCTCAAGGTTAAATACAGAACACAATTTTGTCTTGTGAAATATGTGCATGACCCTGTTTAGTATTTAGTGGTATTGGTCATATTGATACATTCGGTATGATTTAACCCGTTCTTTCAAAGATATTTAATTAAGCTGACGGGACTAGACTTGTGACTTGAAATATCTAATTAATGTGCTAGGTACAAGCAAGAGTATGATAATTATAGGGTCCACGGTATTTGTATAGATGCGATATAATTACCAAGTAATTTGAGCTGACTTGCACGGAGATGTTTTCTAGACAATGACCACCATATAAAAGATATGCAAGTACTCATTGTTTATAAAAGCAAATGCTGTCCTTTTCTGTTGATTGATTATTATACTTAAAGGGTTCCATAGTATTATTTTGAAATAGAATGCAGGCAATAAGCAGTACTGTATAGGACTGAGCAATAATGGTCTATACTCGCTATTAGACCTAGAAATTGCTGACACCCAGATTTCAATTAACTCCTATTTACTCTAAATATTAGGAAGATTGAAGACACCTTCATCCTCTGGCCACTATTCGCTCCATCCATTCCTCTCTTTGGCCACTAATCCATGCCTGAAGTTGACTGCCGGCAATTTTGCCATCGTGTTTGACCCTGAGCTGAGATTCCTACCCCACTTGCACCTCTTGTCTGTCACCCACCCTGACCACAGTCAAGCAACAGCAAGGTTGTTTTTGTATAGCACCTTTAACGTAGTAAAATATCCCAGCGCACTTCAGGGGAGTGTTATCCAACAGAGTTTGACAACATGAGAGTAGGACAGGTGGCCAGAAGCTTCATCAGAAAGGGAAGCCTCCAGCCTTAAAAGAGGAGAATAAGGTGAAAAAGTTCAAGGGGAAATTGTGGAGCTTCGGGCAAGGCTGTCAATGGGAGAAACAATCAAACGAGGGGATGATATGAGAACTTGAGTGGTAGGCTGGAAAGTTGGGAAACGACCAGGACCTAGTGAAATTTGCAAACCAGTATGAGAATTTGATAATGGAGATGTTGCCAGACCAGGAGCCAGTGTAGGTCAGCCAGCACAGGAATGATGGGTGGTGGGATGTGGCACGAGTTAGGACATGGGCAGTAGAGTTTTGTTTGGCTTTAAGTTTAGAGAGGGAGATGCCACCGACATCCTAATGCATGCTTTCACCACCTCCAGCGTTTATTCCAGGCCATGTTCCCATGGCCAAACTCCCATCCTCCAGCCTGCATAAAGTTCGTATTGTCTGAACCTCAGTTGCCCATATCCTAACTTATACCAACCTCTGCATACAATCCCCACTGATCAACATCAGTTCCTGTCCACTGATGCCTCAACTTAGACGTTTTATCATTTTAAAAAATAACTCTGCATCAGCCCATCAATTATTGTAACTCTAGAATCACTGCCCATCATTGCCATCTACCCTCAAGATCATTCTTCCATCTCTTGTATCTTGCATTGGCACATCCTTCGCCCCACCATTTGACAGATGTGCTTTTAGTTCTCCAGGCCTGGCACCGTGGAATTTCCATCTTCGCTGTTTTCTTTTCCTTTGGGCTTGAGATGTGTTTTTCCAAAATACTTCCATGAAGGTTCCTGAAGACAGATGTATCTTCAGCAGAAAACCACAGGGGAAGGAGTGGGCAAGAACCAAGTTGATACTAAAAAGTAAAGTTTATTTATTAGTCACCAGTAAGGCTTACATTAACACTACAATGAAGTTACTGTGAAATTCCCCTAGTCACCACAGTCTGGCGTCTGTTTGGGTCAATGCATCTAACCAGCACGTCTTTCAGAAAGTGGGAGGAAACTGGAGCACCTGGAGGAAAGCTACATAAACAAGTGGAGAACGTGCAAACTCCACACAGACAGTGACCCAATCTGGGATTCGAACCCAGCTCCCTGGCGCTGTGAGGCAGCAGTGCTAATCACTGTGCTACTGTGCTGCCCCTCTGTTTCCTAATCTGAGCTTGGTGAGGTCTATGCATCACCTCAACTCAATTGTAGCTGAAATCAACTAACTGGGCATAGAACACAGATCAAACATGGGCCTTCCTTGAAGTCAAACATGGGCCTTCCTTGATTTGTATGCATGAACATACAAACGTATGAAATAGGGGCCGAAGTAGGCCATTTGACCCATCAAGCCTGCTGTGCCATTTAATAAGATCATGGCTGATCTGTTTGTGTTAAATTCCACATTCCAATCTACCTCTGATAAAGTTTGATTCCCGTGCCTACCAGAATCTAGCTACTTCTGCCTTAAAAATATTCAATGACTCAACTCTGCCACCTTCTGAGGCAGAGTTTTCTAAAGTGTCGCAACCCTTGAGAGGGAAAATAAATCTCATCTCTGTCCTACAAGGTACTAACATGGATTGACGATTGGCTGTCAGACAGAAGGCAGAGAGTTGGGATAAAAGGTTCTTTCTCAGAATGGCAACCGGTGACAAGTGGTGTCCCGCAGGGTTCAGTGTTGGGGCCACAGCTGTTCTCTTTATATATTAACGATCTAGATGACGGGACTGGGAGCATTCTGGCCAAGTTTGCCGATGATACAAAGATAGGTGGAGGGGCAGGTAGTATTGAGGAGGTGGGGAGGCTGCAGAAAGATTTAGACAGTTTAGGAGAGTGGTCCAAGAAGTGGCTGATGAAATTCAACGTGGGCAAGTGCGAGGTCGTACACTTTGGAAAAAAGAATAGAGGCATGGACTATTTTCTAAACGGTGACAAAATTCATAATGCTAAAGTGCAAAGGGACTTGGGAGTCCTAGTCCAGGATTCTCTAAAGGTAAACTTGCAGGTTGAGTCCGTAATTAAGAAAGCAAATGTAATGTTGTCATTTATCTCAAGAGGCTTGGAATACAAAAGCAGGGATGTACTTCTGAGGCTTTATAAAGCACTGGTTAGGCCCCATTTGGAGTACTGTGAGCAATTTTGGGCCCCACACCTCAGGAAGGACATACTGGCACTGGAGCGGGTCCAGCGGAGATTCACACGGATGATCCCAGGAATGGTAGGCCTGACATACGATGAACGTCTGAGGATCGTGGGATTATATTCATTGGAGTTTAGGAGGTTGAGGGGAGATCTGATAGAAACTTACAAGATAATGAACGGCTTAGATAGGATGGACGTAGGGAAGTTGTTTCCATTAACAGGGGAGACTAGGACGCGGGGGCACAGCCTTAGAATAAAAGGGAGTCACTTTAGAACAGAGATGAGGAGAAATTTCTTCAGCCAGAGAGTGGTGGGTCTGTGGAATTCATTGCCACAGAGGGCTGTGGAGGCCGAGACGTTGAGCGTCTTCAAGACAGAAATTGATAAATTCTTGATTTCTCGAGGAATTAAGGGCTATGGGGAGAGAGCGGGTAAATGGAGTTGAAATCAACCATGATTGAATGGTGGAGTGGACTCGATGGGCCGAATGGCCTTACTTCCGCTCCTATGTCTTATGGTCTTATGGTCTTATGATCCTTAATTTTTAAACAGCGTCCCTTAGTTCTGGACTCGCCCACAAGAGGAAACACCCTGTCCACATCCAACTTGTCAATACTCTTCAGGATGTTATATACTTCAACCAAGTTACCCCTCACTCTTCTAAACTCTGTTGGAAACAAGCCCAGCCTTTCTAACCTTTCCTCATAAGACAACCTGCTCATTCCAGTTAGCAATCTAGTAAACCTCCTCTGAACAGCATACAATGCTTTTACAACTTTCCTTAAACAAGGAGACCAAAGCTGTACACAATATTCGAGGTGTGGTCTCCCCAAGGAATCTCGTGTATTACATTCCTCAGTGGAAAAAAAAAATCAGCAATTAAGAATATACTGATGACCATGAAGCCATTGTCAATTGTCGAAAAACCCATCTGGTTCACTAATGTCCTTTAGGGAAGGAAATCTGCCGTCCTTACCCGGTCTGACCTACATGTGATCCCAGAACCACAGTGATGTGGTTGACTCTCAACCGCCCTCCAAGGGCAACTAGGGATGGGCAATAAATGCTGGCCAGCAAGCCATGCCCATGTCCCACGAATGAGATAAACAAAAATCACATGCAAAAGTGTCTCTTCCCTCTTGTAGTTTGCATGGGGCTGAAGCGTAGGTCAAAATGATTACCTGTTTTATGCCGAGTGCCCAGTATTTGAAAGAGAAATACTTTTTAAATCTTGCAAGATCATTTCGGGAGACTGAATTTGTTTTTAATGTTCGCAGAGAGTTGGGATGGTGACTTGCTTTCGGTATAGTTCGTCAGAAAGTGCACATTACTATGTGCTTGTGATGTGCTTTTGTTAACAGTTGCTCTCAGTCAATAGAAATTCCTGAGAGGGGCGTGTTCTGATGAGCTGATACTATTTACGTCTGATGACCTATGAGGGAGTGCACCTTTGTGGGAGTCGGATTGCTCGAGTCAGTTTCATGTGAAAATGAATTGGTGGCTTCAAAACAAAGTGGATTGGATAGAGAGTGGTTTGGCAGTTTCGTTTCTCTGTGACTGGGGTTCAAGTATATTCCCTGTCGTACAAAGAACTCCTGGTTCTTTGAGAGTCTGGAAGGTATGTTTATTTTTCTCTTTCCCCCCCCCCCCTTTCCTGTGGGTAATTTCGTATAAATACTAAATATCCGATTACTGAGTATTTTTGATTAACCTAACTTTTGCTTTCATTATGTTGAGAAGATGCTCTTGCACAGCCTCTAACTTTCCTTATTTCACTTACTCTTGTTCACCAAGCTATGACAGTGTCTCCACTATGAAGGGCAGGAACGTGGGAAAGCACAAGTTACTTGTGCGAAATGTACATTATATTGAAGGCGGCTGGCGGGAGAGGGCAGGTCTGGACACTGTTGGTGTAGATAAGAATTAACAGCATTGTAGACACTAAATAAGTGCATCCACAATTCTCTCCTCGTTGTAAAGTAACTCCCAGCAGACTTGTTGTGTGGGTCTCTGTAAACCGTGGCAGGGCTGAGTGAGTACATTGAAAGTAGAGTGGAATGTTAAAGGGGACGGGAAAGGTTGCTCTTTCAAAACCGCCTTCGGAGCCCAAGACACTGACGTGAATAATTAACAGAGTCCACCACTAAATCCAAAGACTAAAAAACGCGCCAACGTCGACAGTTCCACACTAGCACACCAAGTCCTGTTTTCTAAACGCTTGTGTATTTAAAAGGAATCGAGCTGCCTATTTCCATCACCATGGAATGAATGGGGGTTAGTGCTGTGATTGGCTCTGGGCGTATTATTAAAGCTCTGCTGCACACCCCTTTTGAGTGCTGTTGATGGAATGTTCATTCTATCCTTCACACGCCTCTAAAGAAAGATTCAGTCATCACTGGCGTACCCAGTTCAGGCTCTGTGGAAACTATTCTAGACCATTTATTTCAAGGAAAACTGATTTAAAACCACACCAGACTTTATTATTTGCAGCTCGGGGGCACAGTATTGAGGAAGCATTATTGGTTTTCCATTCAGAACCTATGGTTTCCCCAGTCTGATCTATATGCAGACATTTTCATTTAATACAATGCAGTTTTCTTCCTTTCTTAAAGAAAAAGATGTAAACTAATATCCCTCTTGTTGGACACGGTGGCACTGCTGCCTCACTGCGCCAGGGACCCGGGTTCGATTCCCGGCTTGGGTCATTATCTGTGCGGAGTCTGCATCTTTTTCCCATGTCTACGTTTCCTCCGGTGTCCTCCCACAGTCTGAAAGATGTGCTGGTTAGGTGCATTGGCCATGCTAAATTCTCCCTCAATGTACCCGAACAGATATCAGAGTGTGGTGACTAGGGGATTTTCACAGTGACTTAATTGCGGTGTTAATGTAAGCTGACTCGTGACACTAATGAATAAACCTTAAACATTCACAACGTTTCTGAGGCTAACATTGCATCTACAGCACAGGAACAAACCATTTGGCCTGATTGTTCTATGGTGTTACCCATGCACCACACAAGCCTCCTCCAGCACCTCTTCATCTAACCCTATCAGCATATCCTACTGTTCCTTCCTCCCTTGTGTTTATCTCGATTCTTCTTAAATGCATCCGTGTTATTTGCCTTGACTGGTCCTTTTGGCAGCATGTTCCATATTCTTATCACTGTTGTATGTCCTTCACCAGCCATTATAGTAATTATACTCCATCTGTTCTAAAACCGGGCTGCTGTTCCTGAACTAGTCACAATACTTTGAAATTGTCTGAGTGGTTTGTCTGCCATATGCTCCACTCCTTTTCCCCAGGCGTAAGACAGATGCATCTGTTCAGCTTTTCCCCTTGACGGAGCCGCTAAGAATTTGGAATTTATGCAAACTAGAACCTGTCATTTGCCATTAATTGGCACATGTGTCCTGTGTCATCTAACATCACAGATTGAACTTTTGCATCTTGACTAACACTGAATCCCAGACAGTTTAGATGTAGCCTTGGTTCAATGGTACCAAGCTGGCCTCTGACTCAGAAGCCTATGGATTCAGATCCCATTGTAGAGACTGGAGTGTAGTAAGTTTGTTTATTTACTTATTAGTGTCACAACTAGGCTTACTTTACACTGCAATGAAGTTACTGTGAAAATCCCCTAGCTGCTACACTCTGGTGCCTGTTTGGGTACGCTGAGGGAGAATTTAGCATGGCCAATGCACCTAACCAGCATGTCTTTCGGATTGTGGGAGAAAATCCATGCAGACATTGGGAGAACCTGCAGACTCTACACTGAAATTGACCCAAGCCAGGAATTGACCCGGGTCCCTGGTGCTGTGAGGCAGCAGTGCTAACCACCATACCACCATGCTGTCCCTTATAATCTCGGCTGATAGTACTGAAGGAATGCTGCATTAGCAGAGGCGTGTCTTTAAGATGAGATGCTATGCAAAGGCCTCATTTGCCTCTAGTGTGGTTTAGAAGATCGGTGGAATACTTTCGTTATCCTGGCAAATATTTATCTCTCAACTAGCAGTACTGAAACTAATTACATGGTCATTTGTCTATTAGTTTGTTGGACCTTGCTCTGTGTAAATTGGCTGCTGCGTTTCCGTACCTTACAACAGTGAGCACACTTCTAAATTATTTTGACGTCCATGAAGTGCTTTGAGATAAAGGTGTTATGTAGCCAAGATATTTTAGTTTTAAGTTATGATTAAAAATAGTTCTCAAAACCAGGCTTTTTGCTTTCATTACTCTATTTGGAAATCTATTCCATGTATCGATCTTTGCATAAACAGCATCTCATCCATCTTTGCCTCGTGTGAGTTTAATTTTATGTTCCCATGTTTCCAATGAAATCATTTTTGAAGTGTTTTCTGATGTACTTTTACCACACCTTTCATTAGTTTGAACACCACAAGAAGATCATATTTCCGTCTCCACCTTTCAAAATTGAGGTGGATCTTGGTTGCTGCTTGAGCAAGGTAAGTCAGACAGTTTACATTTCAAATTGTGCCCATGGCGGAAGAGTAGCCCCTTTACCTTAGACTGCTTCCTAATGAAGTCAAATCATCAAAACTTGTGAATGACTGTGAGGCTTGTCAAGCTTTTGGATCTGTCCGCTAAAGCCCCACTGTTTCAACACAGCAATATTTTTAAACCTGTTGCGTGGTCAATTTTGTTCTAGCCAGATATTGTTGCAGATTGGCTTTGTTTTTAAGACCCTGTTATTTGGCAGGCATGATGTGGAGATGCCGGCGTTGGACTGGGGTAAACACAGTAAGAAGTTTAACAACACCAGGTTTATTTGGTAGCAAAAGCCACAAGCTTTCGGAGCCTTAAGCCCCTTCTTCTTCAAGAAAGGGCTTAAGGCTCCGAAAGCTTGTGGCTTTTGCTACCAAATAAACCTGTTGGGCTTTAACCTGATGTTGTTAAACTCCTTACTGTGTTTGACAGGCAACCAGCTACTGTTTCGGCCAGAAATTGGTTGTGTGAAATACTAACCAGGAGAGAGAATATGTGGCAAATGGTTAGCACTGCTGCCTCACAGAGCTTGGGTCACTGTCTTTACGGAGTCCGCACATTCTCCCCGGGTCTGCATGGGTTTCCTCTGGGTGCTCCAGTTTCCTCCCACAGTCTGAAAGACTTGCTGGTTAGGTGCATTGGCCGTGCCAAATTCTCCCTCAGTGTACCCGAATAGGCACCAGAGTGTGGCGACTAGTGTATTTTCACAGTAACTTCATTGCAGTGTTAATGTAAGCCTACTTGTGACACCTAATAAATAAACTTTAAACTGAATTTGCTGTTTAATGGCAGAAGGTTCAATTATTTAAGAGATCCCTTCCTCATTGCAATAGAATTTATATTGTTATAATTGGGAACCGTACAGAAATACTTCAGTTGTGAGGCTCAGAGGGTTGTTAAATGATTTCTCTGTTAACAAGGGTTTATGGTAGGTAAGGGTGTATAAATAAAGGGCATAGTTCCTCTGATAATCCATATACTGCAAAGTTCTTGGGAGTACTAGCGATGCCACCTTTCATTTCAATTAAAATGTTGTGACAATAGATTGAGGTACAGTGTGCACATGCATCCAGAGTTGTTAATCCTATCATGGTTTCCAAGACTGCACTGAATTACATACGTGTGTGAGATTCAAACCAGTTTTGATGTTTAAAAATGGGGCTGCTATGAATCATGTTGAATTGGCTCCTTTTAATTAAATGATGATTCTATCTGTTGTGGCAGTATGAGACAAGTGATTATAACCTAAGTGAAGGAGTGCAAGAACTTTCTCTTGTAAATTGGCACAAAGGGTGTCACATCTGTGAGCCAGTTGAGGTTTCAAGATCAGCATGCAAGTTTTGAGGTGAATGTTTGTTCTGTGCCGATCAAATGAATACGTGTGAGCATGTTGCTGTAATTATAGCCTGAAAGGTAAGGTTGGAATACAAGCTGCTATAAGATTACCATGCAGATCAAGGTGTGATGGTTGTAATTGTTTTTATATGGGAACCTGCTTTGCTTATCTTGTGACAAAACAGCTGATTGAAGTGTATGGTTTAAGATCTTATTTGGACTGTGCTATGTTCTGTGACTCAGCTTCACTGGTTATTTGTCACCATGTTATGTTCAGTCCTGCCGTTTATTGAGACAAGGATGTATAAATTGCTTAATACTTCACAAATGAACAGTTTAGCTGCTCATGTGGCACGGAACCATACTGGCAAGGAACCTTCTAGAGAGGGAGGGAATTGGAGGGGTGGGGAGCCAACAAAGGTAGATGTTGAGGGAAGTGTATTAAATATAATGAAAATTACCAATATGAAGTATACAAAAAGGTTATTTTTCTCTTTGCTTCTGCAAGCTGTGTCATCTCTCAAAATGACTAAATCTGTTGACCTAGATGAGGAATTTCAGGTTCTTTATATCTAATGATGTAGAGGCAGAAGAACTGAAGCACAGAATCCTAAATTCATAGTTTGATTCTTTGTTAAATACTTTTTATTTTGTTGCTTCCAGTCATGAGAGTAAATCTGGATCATTTTATCCACCAGTTTTTTTTTATTCCTTTGTGGTTGATGTAAATCTCCCAAGATATCTGTAAGACTTAAACTGTCAGTTGGCTACATTGCATGTTTTCCTGACTCAGGTTTGGTACAATTGCCAATCATTCCCAAAAATATCAAGAGGGTCCTCTTAAATATCATTAACGCTAATAATCACAGTTCTGCAAACGGTATTTCTTTTTTCTTGGGGAGAAAATTCTGTTTCTTAGGGACACATTCAGGAAATATTTTTACTTTGTTTGCCTTCATAATTGTATGAACATTATGATCATAGTAATTAAATGGCTAATTATAGGTTCCACATGTTGCAGTGAATATATTATTATGTCTATTCATAGACATGTTTATCCAAGAACTTTCTTTGTTAAAGTATTGATTACCTTGAATAAGAATTCACATTACATTAATTTTGGAATCTAAGTAGTTATACTCACTGAACTGGACTTGTTAGATTCTATGTCTGTGCTAGTTATTGTTGTTGCTGTTAAAACTTTAGTTTCCTGGTTGGCCATTTTCTGAAAAATACATGTGTGCTTCTAAACATCTCTCTCTCTAAGTTCACTGTAGCTATTTAAGTTGCAACCACTGCCTAATGTATTACATGTGGCCAGAAGCAATGGATTGATCGGCAGGTTAGCAGTTTGCCTCGCAGTGCCAAGGAACTGGGCTCAATTCCGGGCTGGTGTGACTGTTGGCTTTTGCATGTACTCCCCGTGCCTGCTTGGGTTTCGCCCTCCACAGTCCAAAAATGTGCAGGTTAGATGAATTGGCCATGCTAAATTGCCCCTTACTGTCCCAGGATATGTGGGTTAGAGAGATTACCGGGGTGATTACGTGGGGTTACGAGGATAGGGCCTGGGTAAGATGCTCTGTTGAAGAGTGGTGCAGACTTGATGGGCCAAATGGCCTCATCCTGCATTGTAGGGATTCTATGATGATCACGTTTGTACATTTAGGCCAAGAGAATGGTAATGGTGTTGGTGTGTGATGCTCTTAATTCATTACTTCAAATTGCTCCCACAGGATTTCTTTTTGTGGGATGTGGGTGTCACTGGCAAGACCAGCATTTGTTGCTCATCCCTAACTGACCTTGAATTGAGCGATTCACTAGGCCATTTCAAAGGGCAGTTAAGAGTCAACCACATTGCTATGAATCTGGGTTACCTGCTGGCCTGGCTGGTTTAGGATAGCAGATTTGCTCCCGTAAAGGCCATTACCTAGTTTTTACAACAAATGATGGTTGTCAATTGCCATGGTGAGATTTGTTCCCAGAGTATTTGTCTGGAGTTCTGGGTTAGGAATCCTCTGACATTACCATTACACCACCATCTCCCCTTCCAATGACAGACATGCAACCTTACCTCACCCTAGTGCCCATATAGTTAAAAAGTGCACACTCCAGGCAGAAGTCAAGTTGATATGGAAAAATCTATAATTAGGTTGTGGGGTTTTTATTTCTGTCACATTTCAAATGGATGTAACACTCCCAGGCTAATTGGAATGTAATGGTAGTCAATATTGTATTTTCAAAATATGCACTTTCCTGGGCTTCTATAGCTCTTCTATCAAAGTATTAGAATCCCACAGTAATTCAACTCCTTTTAATATATTGTGCAATATTTTCTATAATTTCACCCTTTCTAGAGTGCCTTGCTTTACACAACAGACTTCAACAATGGAGGCTGTTTGTATATTGTATGCCAGTGTTAGTGCCACTGGGTCCTAGAAGTGTGTGTTTTGTGCAGCTCAATGGACAAGTGTAAAGCTCAAGGGCTCACTAAGACTGAGAGCTCTGTGATTACTGGATCTTTTGTGGTCGCAGGTCTTGTTGATTCCTGGCATTCTTACATTTATTTGCAACTACTTGAGAGTAGAATGTAAAATCCCAACAATGCAATTTTAGTACTATTCTGTTAAACCGTTCCAATGTAACATGAATAGCAAAGGTGTGGTATAAAAGCTGCATTAAATAATGTGCTGTGTGTTGGGTTAACATGCAATTCTAACTTGGGCATGTTAATGCTACAACAATTTTTACCTCCTGAAACTTGTTTATGGTTTTGTTTATATTTATAATTATGAAGAGATGTGGAAGATTTTGGAATCCAACCATAAGATGTGTGATATCAGTGGCAGAATTTGTTAATTCTTTAAAAATTCTCTGTGCCTTTATGGCTGAGATGTAGACTATTCAGGCCATTGGGTCCTTGCCAGCTCCTGTTTGAGCAATCCAGTCAGTCCCTTGCTCCATAGTGCTGTAAGTTCACAGAATCACTACAGTGCAGAAGAGGCCCTTCAGCCCATTGAGTCTGCACCGGTGCATGAGTTGCCCTGACCTGCGCACCTAATCCCACTTGCCAGCACTTGGCCCATAGCCTTGAATGTTATGGCGTGCCAAGTACTCATCCAGGTACTTTTTAAAGGATGTGAGGCATCCCACCTCCATCACCTTCCCAGGCAGTGCATTCCAGACCGTCATCACCCTCTGAGTAAAAAAGGTTTTCCTCAAATCCCCCCTGAACCTCCCACCCCTCACTTTTAACTTGTGTCCCCTCGTAACTGACCCGTCAACTAAGGGGAACAGCTGCTCCCTATCCACCCTATCTTCATAATCTTGAACACCTCAATCAGGTCACCCCTCAGTCTTCTCTGCTTCAACGAAAATAACCCAAGCCTATCCACCCTCTCTTCATAACTTAAATGTTCCATCCCAGGCAACATCCTGGTGAATCTCCTCTGCACCCCCTCCAGTGCGTGTTCAAGTCCTTCCTATAATGTGATGACCAGAACTCACATAGTACTCCAGCTGTGGCCTCACCAAAGTTCCATACAACTCCATCATGACCTCTCTCCTTTGGTCATCTATACCCCGACTGATAAAGGCCAGTGTGCCATATGTCTTTGTCACCACTCTATTTACCTGCCTTTCTGCCTTCAAAGATCTATGGACAGACACGCCAAGGTCCCTTTTGTTCTTTGGAACTTCCGATTGTTAGACCTTTCATAATATACTTCCTTGTCAAATTACTCCTTCCAAAGTGCATCACCTCACACTTTTCAGGGTTAAATTCCATCTGCCACTTATCCGCCCATTTGACCATCTCGTCTATATCTTCCTGTAACCCAAGACACTCAACCTCACTGTTAACCACCCGGCCAATCTGGCAAGTTGATCTCCCTCAAGTGCCCAATCAATTCCCCTCAAACTATTGATTGCCTTTGCTTCCACTACGCTTGTAGGCAGTGGGTTCCAGCAGTGGTAACATAAGGCAACTAAATAGCAAAGAACCACACCCAGCAACATACATCCCCCTCCTTGAGGTATTGATTTCTTATTTGGGGTATGGCGCCCCTGGAGCATTTGTCTTCCTGTATCTTGCCCAAATGGTTATTTGAGCCTAGATGGCCTGCATTGGCAAACTCCTTGACCATGGGCCATTACATGGGCCGGACATACTCTCTTCCACCTTCCTTTGGGAAAAAGATATAAAGATCACGTACCAACTGATTCAACACCACCTTCCCTGCTGCCATCAGACTTTTGAATGGACCTACCTCATTAAGTTGATCTTTCTCTACACCCTAACTATGACATACACCCTACGTCTGCATGGCATGGTGGCACAGTGGTTAGCACTGCTGCCTCACAGCACCAGGGAACCAGGTTCAATTCCCAGCTTGGTTCACTGTCTCTGTGGAGACTTTTCCCGTTCTCCCCGTGTCTGTGTGTGTTTTCCCCTGATGCTCCGGTTTCCTCCCACAATCTGAAAGACGTGCTGGTTAGGTGCATTGACCCGAACAGGCACGGGAGTGTGATGACTCGGGGAATTTCAAAGTAACTTCATTGCAGTGTTAATGTAAGCCTTACTTGTGACTAATAAATAAACTTTTTACTTTTTCCTCTCCTCTTCTTCTCCCCTGTGTTCTCTATGAATGGTATTTCATAGAATGACAGAATCCCTACAGTGCAGAAGGAGGCTATTCAGCCCATCGGGTCTGCACCGACCATAATCCCACCCAGGCCTTATCCCCGTAACCCCTGCTAACCCCCTGACCCTAAGGATCAATTTAGCATGGCCAATCCACCTAACCCGCACATCTTTGGACTGTGGGAGGAAACTAGAGCACCTGGTGGAAACCCACGCAGACACGGGGAGAATGTGCAAACTCCACACAGACAGCCACCCGAAGCCAGAATTGAACCCAGGTCCCTGGCGCTGTGAGGCCGCAATGCTAACCACTGCCATCCCAAATGCTTTGTATAGCACACAAGAAACACCACTTTTCTCTGTATACCAATACATGTGAAATAATTCAAATCAGATTACAGTTAAACAGGAACTTTTCCACCCCTTGAGGTACTTGCTCATAGCACAGGCTGTTGGATCAAAAATAGAAAATGCTGCAAAATCTCAGCAGGTCTGACAACATCGATGGAGAGAGAATAAAGTTCAATCTCTGACGAAGGGTCATCCAGACTCGAAACATTGGCTCTATTCTCCCTCCACAGATACTGTCAGATCTGCTGAGATTTTGCAGCATTTTGTTTCAGATTCCATCATCGGCTGTATTTTGCTTTTAACAGGCTGTTGAATAATGACCAGAATTTGGAGTACTGGACAATTTTTGAGCTTCACAAAATTTCAGAGGGGACAATCTTATCCAAGCATTACTGTAATATGAGGGGAAAATTGTTACAAAATCCCTAATTTAATGTTGATTTAGAGAATTGATTTCAGAGTGTTTGTGGAGCAAGTGTTGATATAGCTTCATTTTATTTAAGAGTTAAAGACAACCAACAGACTGAGGTTGATATTGGGACATGGACAAGAGGCAAAACATGCAGCTTCACATTTAAAGATGCCTGGTATTCAATTCCTTTGAGGTGCAGGGCTAGAATGATAAGACTTGTTAACGAGCGGGATTTTCCAGCCATGCTTGCCCTGAAACCGGAAAATACCGCGCAAGATCAACGGACCTTTCCATAGTCTGCCCTTCGCCTACTCCGATTCCCGTGGCGGGTGGAACAGGAAAATTCGCCCCGTCGAGTGAATTTCATTATTGTAGATATGCTTGCAACTGCGGATGAGTTTGCAAATACATGCCAAAAGTCCAGCTCAGACAGTTTTAGACCTTCCATTCCAGTATTTTTGGGATGAATTTGCAAAACTCAGTTTTATTTTTCTTTTGCTCCTTTAAATAAAATTGCCAAGAATTCTTATAAAACTAATCAGAACACTAGAGACAGGATGATGTGTAGAGAGGTTTTATTTGTCTGAACACATTCGATCATGCTATTCTGTCCTGGCCTCCAAATAAAAGCAAAGCCATTGATGTATAATTGTTTGAGGTTTCTTTTGTATCAGGTGAGGACTTGTTTAAGAAAAAATGCACATCAATGATGCTACTGTGAAATAATCCTGAGTTGGCAATTTTTGGTCAGTTGTGAAAGTATTTTGTTTAATTTGTACTACTAGTGGAATATGAGAAGCTCTGTGATTAAAACAGTTACGTGTATTTGTTGGCAATCTGATTGTGTGTTTACTAGTTAGATAATTCTAGAGTCAAATTCTTCGGCGATCACTTCTAAGGAGTATGATTTTCCATCTGAGAAACTCCGTGTTATTTGACATAGGTTCTGACCCCATTCTGTCAGTTGTCCAGGTGCCAAGCAGGTGCAAAGAGGCCTAATTTGGGTGACCAACCTCAAAATAAAGTCAGAAAATTGTTTGATGCCACTCTGGTTTGGGTGCTTCCAGAGCAACAGCCTTAAGTGTCAGGCCCCTTTAAAATGAAAATAATAGCTCCAGCACCTGTTCTGAAACCCAAATCAATCATTTTGCACTGAACTCAGCAGGTGTCACCTGACTGATTAGGTCTACATACTGCTTAACACGTGGTTTCCTAAAAGAATTATTTGAAGGAAAGCTTAAAGTAATGCTGCCAAAAATATTTTCTGGAAACAGAAGAAGTTTTCGGTGATCCATATTTGTATTGCTGGATGTTCGAAATAAGGTATAGATTTAAGTGAGTTTAATTTGGCGTTTCTATGTGGAAAGGGTACAATTCTAGTCTGATTCATGTTAGACAAAGGTATTTGCATGCTTTTGTTATTCAGTGCAAACTGTTTCTATTGTGCTGAGAGAGAGTTTACAACGGGAAAAGTAAACATGAGCTTGGGGAAAGAATGCGATGTTGGTTAGCAACCAGGGGCCATCTTTAAGAAACAAAATACCTTTTTGAGTGTGTTTAACTGAGCTCAAAGACGGTTAGAGCTGGGAAGCTAAAGAGTGAACAGTTCTCAGAGTCCTGCCAGAACAGGAAAGCCTTACAATGGAGTAATGTGCAAGAGTGCAAGTCCTAGAAACTAAAGGACTGTTGGTTCTAGAGACCAAAGAATGAAGACAAGTTTCTAGGAAGATTGAAGTAAAAGGAACAAAGAGGAACTGTTTGGATCCATGAGGCAATTCACGACAAAGGAGAGATGGAAAACCTTGAGCTGGATCCTTGCTAAAACAGCTGAGAGCCCTGTTTGAAAGGATAGTTAGGAAACCTGGAGGTGGATCCTCAATGAAAACAGATGGGGGAAAGTACTGTTTGAAAGAAGATTTTAAAGCATGCCTTTGAAAGGGTTGTTTGGAAACACTCAAGGGGAGGGGGTGGAATTTGAGGAGTAATCCACATAAGATTGAGTTGAGTGGCACCTGCCACTGGTGTTCAGAGTGAAGTGTTGTTCAACGACAGTCTGTTGGATTACAGTGATTGTGTTTATTGAGAAGACTGTAGTGTAAGATGCATGTTGTAATCTATCATACATAAAATCTGTATATGTTTGCGAAGATACGTAGGAGTAAATGAGGATTGTATTAGTCAAACTTTTTAGGTTTAATTTTTTGTTGTCAAAAGTTGATTCACAGTCCTGTGACTCTGTTCATCAACATTTTCTTAAAAAAAAAAGTAAAACACTACTTCAGGTGGCATGTTGGTACAGTGGTTAGCACTGCTGCCACACAATGCCAGCGTTTGATTCCTGGCTTGGGCCGCTGTCTGTGTGGAGTTTGCACATTCTCCCCGTCTCTGCGTGGGTTTCCTCAGGTACTCCGGTTTCCTCCCACCGTCCAAAGATGTGCAGGTTAGGTGGATTGGTCATGCTAAATTGCCCCTTAGTGTCTGGAGACTAGCTAGGGTGAATGCATGGGGTTATGGGGATAGGGTATGGGTGGGATTGTGGTCAATGCAGACTCAATGGGCCGAATGGCCTCTTTCTGCACTGTGGGGATTCTATGATTCTAATATTGAAAGGCCTGGACAGAGTGGACATGGGGAAGATGTTTCCATTTGGAGGAGAGACTGGAATCCAAGGGCACAGCCTCAGAGTAAAGGGACAATCCTTTAGAACTGAGATGAGGAGGAATTTCTTCAGCCAGAGGGTGGTGAATTCGTGGAATTCATTGCCACAGAAAGCTGTGGAGGTCAGGTCATTGAGTGTATCTAAGACAGATATTTGATTTATTATTATCACATGTATTAACATACAGTGAAAAGTATTGTTTCTTGTGCGGTATACAGACAAAACATACCGTTCATAGAGAAGGAAAGGAGAGAGTGCAGAATGTAGTGGTACAGTCATAGCTAGGGTGTAGAGAAAGATCAACTTAATGCAAGGTAAGTCCATTCAAAAGTCTGACAGCAGCAGGGAAGAAGCTGTTCTTGAATCGGTTGGTACATGACATCAGACTTTTGTATCTTTTCCCGATGGAAGAAGGTGGAAGAGAGAATATCCGGGATGCGTGGAGCCCTTAATTATGCTGGCTGCTTTGCCGAGGCAGTGCGAAGTGTCGACACAGTCAATGGATGGGAGGCTGATTTGTGTGATAGATTGGGCTACATTCACGACTTTTGTAGTTTCTTGCGGTCTTGGGCAGAGCAGGAGCCGTACCAAGCTGTGATACAACCAGAAAGAATGCTTGCTCTGGTGCATCTGTAAAAGTTGGAGAGAGTCGTAGCTGACATGCCAAATTTCCTTAGTTTTCTGAGAAAGTAGAGGCGTTGGTGGGCTTTCTTAACCATAGTGTCGGCATGGGGGAACAATGACATGTTGTTGGTAATCTGGACACCTAAAAACATGAAGCTCTTGATCCTTTCTACTTTGTCCCCGCTGATGTAGACAGGGGCATGCTCTCCTTTACGCTTCCTGAAGTCAATGACCATCTCCTTCATTTTGTTGACACTGAGGGAGAGATAGATAGGTTCTTGATTGGTCAGGGGATCAAAGGTTATGGGGAAAAGGTGGAAGAATGGGGTTGAGAAAAAAACACATCAGCCATGATCAAGTGGCAGAGTAGACTCCATGTGTCGAATGGTCTAATTCTTCTCCTGTATCTTATGGTTAGAAAAGGGATAGCAGTTATAAGACAGCTGAGCCACCCCACTGAGAGAATGAAGAAACTGGGGATACGTATATTGGAGGAAAAAAAGGCTAAGGAAAGATTATATTAAGATTCTGTTCAATAAAAATAGACTATGAAAGCAAATTTGGACACTTGTTTGATGAAACAAGGAAAGGGTTTGAGAAGGTACTTTTTGACATCTGGAATTGATCTGATGAACAGTAATAAGCATTTTCCAGCCATATATGCTTTTGCATTTTCTGCATTGTAATTTGCTGATCCTCTACTTCAAAGCCAGGTATCAATGAATTGCATGGCATCATTACTTCCAGGATTAGGCTCCTTCTGCTCAATGTGTACACAATTATGTGATCTATTAAGTGCTCTCAATTTGGCATTTTAATTCATACTATTTATGTCGCTCTCTCTCTATCTGCTGAGCTTCAATTTCAATGCATCTTATTTGCTGCAGCTTTGGAAATGAGTTTTGGCTCTCGTCGAGTCTCTGCTAATTTAGTAAATGTTGTGGAGCACACTTGTAAATGTGCTCATATCTCTGGAGAAATTCAATGATGAGATGTTCTTGATTTTTCAAGTGGGTAAAAGATGGCTCATGCAGTAATTTGATTTCTAGTTTATTATGCAGGTGAAGGAACTGAAGAGAAGGGTCCACAATTCTTAATTTGTTTTAACAATTTTCTTGTATGCCAAGATTTTCTGTCACTTAATTCTGACAGCAAAATACTAGCCACGGTGCTGATTGTAACTATAAATCAAAGTAGCTTTGCTTATGGAATCTCCTTAATCTGAAGTTGATCAGATTGAATCTTACCATCCTAAATAAGCAATTCAATATGCACTTTAGATGTAATACAACACAGTACAAAATTAGCAGGCTATCAATTTTTCAAGTGATTCAGATAACAGTTCTGCTGTTAATCATTTAATTGCTCCTTTAAATCCTATTTTGTGCATGCATTCACATTGAAGTGGTCAGTTTGGTACGAATGGCCGCAATTAATTGTGTAACCACCCAAAATAAATTAATCTAACACAGACTGGGAGCAAAATCCACTCCAATTTGACTGGTGGAATGCCTGAAGATGTTACGTGGCAGTTTGGTTCAAAAGTGGTGATCACATTTATGCTTTGGTTACGGGTTCCAACACTCGTTCAGGATTTCAGCAAATAATTTACGGACTCCATTATTATAGGTGTCAAAATTTCACTAATTTCCTGTCTACATCAATGGGGACAAAGTAGAAATGGTCGACTGCTTCACGTTTTTAAGTGTCCAGATCACCAACCCCCCCCACTCAAGAAAGCCCACCAATGCCTCTACTTTCTCAGTAGACTAAGGAAATTTGGCATGTCAGCTATAACTCTCTCCAACTTTTACAGATGCACCATAGAAAGCGTTCTTTCTGGTTGTATCACAGCTTGGTATGGCTCCTGCTCTGCCCAAGACCGCAAAAAACTACAAAAGGTCATGAATGTAGCCCAATCCATCACACAAACCAGCCTCCCATCCATTGACTCTGTCTACACTTCCCGCTGCCTTGGCAAAGCAGCCAGCATAATTAAGGACCCCAGGAACCCCGGACATTCTCTCTTCCACCTTCTTCCTTTGGGAAAAATATACAAAATTCTGAGGTCACATACCAACCGACTCAAGAACAGCTTCTTTCCTGCTGCCATCAGTCTTTTGAATGGGACCTACCTTGCATTGAGTTGATATTTCTCTACACCTAAGCTATGTCTGTAACTCTACATTCTGCACTCTCTCCCCTCCGTCTCAGAACGGTATACTTTATCTGTAGAGCGCGCAAGAAACAATACTTTTCACTAATACATGTGACAATAATAAATGATCAAAAACCAAAGTCCTCATTTCAGGTGAAAATACAATATCAGGGTGGGGGGCATCGTTCTTCTGCAGCTCTTGCTAATATTCTTCCATGAACCAGCACAATGCTAAACCAGCACAGTGCGACAATGTAACTGACTTGTTAGTTTTGTATGCTGTCTGTAACCAAAATGGCTATTTTCTCTCATGTAATAGTTGCTGCATTTCAAAGCAATTCTTTAAATACAAAGCACTTGAAATATTCCTGAGAGATTTTCGGAGAGATTTAATGAGGTGCTATGTAAATATGAGTCTTTAATGAGCACATGAGCATGCTTGTGGCTCGGAAATGACTTGTTTTATGCGAATGAGGTAAATGTAAATTATAAACTGTCTCCAGCCAACTGTCTCACCTGAGGTTGCTTTCTGTGAATATGCCCAGTTCCTCTGATTATGTTAGTATGCAGTTGAGTAGGCTGACTACGCTGCAATGATCTTTCATCTGACTCCCAAATAGATTACTATCTCTGCATTTTGTGGATCTCTTACTTGTACCCCATATGGTGACTGAGCGTATTATGCGGGACCGTAAGATCCTGCCACTGTGAACAGCTGGAAGATCTTGTCCATTTATAATTTCCTCTCCTATTGTGTGTCAAATATTCAAGCTCAAGTGGTTTGGGCTTGAGCATTTATAAATTGTTTATCAGTGCGGGTATCTGACATAGTATTGTTTGAAGGCATCTTAAAAAGACATTATAATAATAAGAACTAGGAGCAGGAATAGGCCATCTGGCCCCTCAAGCCTGATCCGCCATTTAATAAGATCATGACTGATCTTTTTGTGGACTCGGCTCCACTTGCCTCCCCGCTCACCATAACCCATAATTCCTTTACTGTTCAAAAATCTGTCCATCTTTGCCTTAAAAACATTCAATGAGGTAGCCTCAACTGCTTCACTGTGCAGGGAATTCCACAGATTCACAAGCCTTTGGATGAAGAAGTTCCTCCTCAACTCGGTCCTAAATCTACTCCTCCTTATTTTGATGCTATGCCCCCTAGTTCGAGTTTCACCCGCCAGTGGAAACAATCTCCCTTATTCTATCTTATCTATTCCCTTCATAATCTTATATGTTTCTATAAGACCCCCCCCGGCCAGGAATATTCACCAACATTGTACCCCATCTGCCAGACCATTGCCCACTCAAACTATGTCGATGTTCAATATCCTCTTCATAGTTTGCTCTACCGCTCATCTTGGCGTCCCCAACTCCAAATTGTAAACAATTGCGGCCCCAACACTGATCTGTGAGGCGCACCACTCGTCACTGATCGCCACCCAGGAAAACATCCATTTATCCCCACTCTTTGCTTTCTGTTAGTTAACCAATCCTCTATCCAAACTAATGCATTACCCATATCGTATGCAGCAACCTTTTGTGCGGCACCTTGCAGAATGCCTACTGGAAATCCAGATACCCCACATCCACCGGTTCCCCTTTGTCCACTGCGCACGTAATGTCCTCAAAGAATTCTGGTAAATTAGTTAAACATGACCTGACTTTGATGAATTCATGCTGTGTCTGCCCAATGGGACAATTTCTATCCAGATATCTCACTATTTCTTCCTCGATGATAGATTCAAGTATTTTCCCCACTACAGAAGTTAAGCCAACCGGCCTATAGTTACCTGCCTTTTGTCTACCTCCAAGTCCTGGCTCCTAGCCTGATCTCCAAGCCCCACCACTTGTAATTTGCTTTGTTGCTCATACAGGCTAGAATTATCTCAAAATAGTTTACTGTGTTTTCCCAAGAATTAATCCAAAATTCTTTGTAGATTTTCTAACTGTCTTCATGTTTTTAAAAAATCTCATCAATCTGGTTAGTTGATAAATATCATGATGTGCAACTTCTCAACATTCATCCATCCAAATAATTATTCAGTCTGTGCCCAAGTCGAGTCTTATGTTGTGTTTTGAAAGTAGTCCTTGAGGAAAATCATGGGGGCAATTCTCCCAAAACAACTGTAAGTGCTGAATTCGTCTGAAAACTGGAGTAACTCACGCTGATTTTTTTTTTACTGAGATTTTCAGAATGAATCTCTCTCTCTCTCTCTCTCAGCACTGCAGAGTACCTGCGTGGGATTCACTCTGAAAATAAGTGGGCGGGCCTATTCCCACCTGAGAGGCCGGCAGCATAGCGCTGGGTGGGCCAGGATGCATGTGCCAATCTGTCAGTGCTGGAATCATCGCATATGCAGTGGCCCTGCACTGCCAGCCTCCTAATCGCAGGCCTCCCAGACTCCTCCGGGCCAGCCCTGATCACCCCCTTCTCTTCCTCTGCCACCGATCCCTGTGCAGAGTGACAGCGGGCCATGCCCGCTAGGCATTGCCAGTTTGCCCCTTGGGCAATGCTGGGGGACAGGCTGGCACTGCCTAGGGGGCTCCGTCCTTACCCTTGACCTCCTGGGTGGGCCTCAGTTCCCTCCAGTGGGGTTGGCAGCCTGCTCGTCATTTGCGGGGAGCAGTTGTAAGCCCCGCTGGAGGGAACCACTCCTGGTGGTGGGGGAGATGCTAGCGGGTCCAGAGACTTCACTTCCAGGCCTGTTAATCACATTCAAATAATAATTCAGATATTTAGGTCATCTCTGAGCTGACATCCAGCACAGAGCTGATTATTCCAAAAATCGTGGAGCCAGAGACGTGCAGAGGCCGTGGCACCCAGTGGAAAGCCCGCTAAACGGCATCCGCTGATGTCTCATGGTCTGTTGCGCTGCTGAAACAGCGCAAGAATTGGCTCAATTATTTGAGATTGCAGCATTTGATCAAAACTATTGTTCCAAGCGTTGTGGTTAATATACTGACCTGTACTTAGCCTCAGTAGACAAGAAATAGTTTTCTGTGTTTGGTTCATGTACAGTAATGAGGAGGTGTGGGTTTATTGGTGGTGTTTTTAGTAATCTGGCACTATTTCAGTGTGGCACCTGCTGCAGGAAATTTGTGCTTTTCTCAATAGGGCAAGTTACAATGAGACTCCTTAACCAATTGGATTAAATATTCTCACTTGTGTCAGTCTGAACAAGAATATAAATACGAAAGCAGTTCTGAGAAAGTTCACTTGATTCGTATCTGGGATGACGGGCTTATCTTAGGAAGAAAGAACAAAGAACAATACAGCACAGGAACAGGCCCTTCGGCCCTCCAAGCCCGTGCCGCTCCCTGGTCCAAATTAGACCATTCTTTTGTATCCCTCCATTCCCACTCCATTCATGTGGCTATCGAGATAAGTTTTAAACGTTCCCAGTGTGTCCGCCTCCACCACCTTGCCCGGCAGCGCATTCCAGGCCCCCACCACCCTCTGTGTAAAATACGTCCTTCTGATATCCGTGTTAAACCTCCCCCGCCCCTCACCTTGAACCTATGACCCCTCGTGAACGTCACCACCGACCTGGGAAAAAGCTTCCCACCGTTCACCCTATCTATGCCTTTCAAGGTTGACGAGGTTTGGTCAATATCCATTGGAGATTGGAAGAGTGAGAAATGATCTTATTGAAACATCAGATCCTGAGTGGAATTCGTAGAATGGACCCTCTGAAGATGTTAACCCTTGAGAGGAGGCAGGGTTTGCTAGAACTAGGTTTAAGAATAAGAGTTTCCTCTTTTAAGATTTTTTTTTCTCTCTGAGGATGGTTAACATTTGGAACTCTCTCTCTTTCCCAGAAAGCAGTGGAGTTAGGTCATTAAATGTATCTGAACTAAATAGATTTTTGATTGACAAGGGAGCTCAAGGTTATGGTGAGCAGACAGAAAAGTGGAGTTGTGACTACGATCTTATTGACTGGTGGAGCAAGTTTGAAGGGCAAAATGGTGACGACGACGCCTAAATCCCATGATGCTAAGCAGTCAGAAAATAAATAATTTATATTTCCTGTCTTTTACTTATAGGTCATGTACAGGATCAGGAAGTGAAATAGATCTTGGGGAATATAGATGGGATTAAGGGAAAGAGGTGAAAGAGATTAAAGTAAAAAGAGCTTTTTGTGTCTGCAAAAATAATCATTTATTCGTGAAAGAAAACCCCATCCTTGTAATTTTTATTTCTGGTGGTGTTTTCAAGTGAATTAATTAATTAGAATACTTTGAAATGTTAAATGCATTCATACCTAACCATAGAACCATAGAAAATTACAGCTCAGAAACAGGCCTTTTGGCCCTTCTTGTCTGTGCCGAACCATTTTATGCCTAGTCCCACTGACCTGCACTTGGACCATATCCCTCCACACCCCTCTCATCCATGAACCCGTCCAAGTTTTTCTTAAATGTTAAAAGTGACCCCGCATTTACCACTTGATCTGGCAGCTCATTCCACACACCCACCACTCTCTGCGTGAAGAAGCCCCCCCTAATACTCCCTTTAAACTTTTCTCCTTTCACCCTTAACCCACGCCCTCTGGTTTTTTTCTCCCCTAGCCTCAGCGGAAAAAGCCTGCTTGCACTCACTCTATCTATACCCATCAAAATCTTATACACCTCTATCAAATCTCCCCTAACAAACCGCCTAACATGTTAACATGAATCCAGTTGAGAACAGCCTGGATTTTTAGCCTTGTTTTTCACTGTTGTACAGTGAGTTAGTAATAGTTGCTCGTGGGTGTGGATGACAATGGCATAAAAGGTTAAAGGAATAGAACTTTGTTTGAGGTTGCATTTTTGCCTCCATGGCCTGCCCACTTGATTCTGAATTGAAATGAACCATTTTTGTCACCAGTCTATAGCCCTCAGCACTGAAAGAGAAATGTCTAGTTGATGACATACTTTATAGCAAATTATTGATCACTTGTGGGAATGGATGAAAATAGCATATTTCTTTCAGATGGCTGGGATTATATGTCAGAATTGCAACGCACTTAGAAATTCAGATCAAGCGCTGCAGTGAGCAAAGTTCAGAAGGTTTATAAGCAATATTGATGCCCCTTGGACATGTTACAACCAAAAAACTATCTCTTATTCTAATTACTTACGGATCCTTGACCTTTGTAACCATAGCAGTTTTTCTCTCTGCATGCTAACATTATACTTGCCTGTTTATTTTGTCGCTAAGTATAACAATTCTTAAAGAGGAAATCATGTTTTTTTTGTTAAAATTAAAACTCAGCACATGAAAGTTTATTAATAACTGAAGCCACATATTATTTCCACAATTGGTTACTCGTAATTCCTTACTCATAGAATCATAGAATCCTACAGTGCAGAAGGAGGCTATTCAGCCCATTGAGTCTGCACCAACCACAATCCCACCCAGGTCCTATCCCCATAACCCTAGGTAGTCCCTCTGACACGAAGAGGCAATTTAGCATAGCCAATCCACCTAACCTGCACATCTTTTGGACTGTGGGAGGAAACTGGAGCACCCAAGAAAACCCACGCAGACATGAGGAGAATGTGCGGACTCCACACAGACAGTGACCAAAGCAGGGAATCTAATCCGGGTCCCTGGCGCTGTGAGGCAGCAGTGTTAACCACTGTGCCAGCCTGTTGCTGTTATACCTGTTAAATTCTGTGGACAGATTCACATCCTGTAGATGTTTTGCAGAATTATAAAGATTGACCAGAAGCACATTAGATTCATTCTGGTCTACAAATTAACTGTTATAAAGATATTATAATTAGAAATGGCACTTTGGGTCAGGGACGGGGTAAATAAGCCACTGTTTCTGTTCCTGAAATAAATATAGGATTGACTCATCATGTAATATTCCTCTCTGTTCAATACTTGATGATACTCATTGCCAAAATATGAGTGGACAGTTCTGCAAGGTGCTGTGGGTTTGCCTGTGAAGAGGGTGCAGCAACGATTCAAACATTTTTAGGGGAGGAGGAAAGAACATTTGTAGTTTAAAAAATTAAAGGAAAAAATTGATCTCCAGGTAAAAGAGACATACCAGGGTCACAAGTTTTTAAAAAAAAATAATCGGACAGAAGGATTGAGGGATGTGATAAAACGTTAGGTTAAGATCAATCAAAAAGGGATGAATTTTAAGGATCAAATTGATTTTTTTTTTCATATTCTCAAAGCTGCAATGTCAATGTTGTTTATTTGGTTGAAGTATCACAACTTCTAACCAGTTATCTTCAGACAACTCAGATTTTTATCGCAGTTATTGTCGTTTGTTTAGGAGCTTATACGTAAGTGGCCATCGTCACTCTAAGAGCTCCCAATCGCTACAGGTTAAGGCTGTCACTTGTGTCTCATTTACAGTGCTGTGGAAGAGCATATTTATGCTATTAACCTCACATTCCTCTGGGCATGGTTCATGGTCTCTGCCGTGTGGATTTGTCACTTTCGCCAAGTCTCGTTAACCTATCACCCTTCTGCTCGCTGACTTGCATTGAAACACAGTCAAACAATATATTGATTTTTTTTAAAAATTCCTGTTTTCAAATCGCTCCATGACCTTGCCCTTCCTGGAGTCTGTAATCTCCTCCAGCCCCACAAGTCTTCATGACAGCTGTTTGTTTCTCTAGTTCTGGCCACTTGGACATCCCCAATTTTTAATCATTCCACTATTGATGGCCTTGCCATCAGCAGTCAAAGCGCTAAGGTTTGGAAAATTCTCCTCCTCCAGCTCTCCACCTCACTTTCCTCCTTTTTAAGAATCTCGTTAAAAGTAACCTTTTGACCAAGCTTTTGGTTATTTGGCATAATATCTCAAGTCTATTTATTAGTCACAAGTAGGCTTACATTAACACTGCAATGAAGTTACTGTGAAAGTCCCCTAGTCGCTACACTCCTGCGCCTGTTCGGATACACTGAGGGAGAATTTAGCATAGAATCATAGAATTCCTACAGTGCAGTAGGAGACCATTCGGCCCTTCGAGTCTGCACCGACCACATCTCACCCAGGCCCTATTCCCGTACCCCCACAAATTTACCCTGCTAATCCTCCTGACACTAGGGTCAATTTAGCATGGCCAGTGCACCTAACCAGTATGTCTTTTGGACTGTGGGAGTAAACTGGAGCACCCAGAGGAAACCACAAGCAGACATTGGGAGAACGTACAGACTGCGCACAGCCAGTGACCCAAGCTGGGAATCGAACCCGGGTCCCTGGTGCTGTGAGGCAGCAGTGCTAACCATTGTACCACCGTGCGCCCTAATGTGGTTCAGTGTCAGCTTTTCTTTTATAATGCTTCTCTGAAGTGGCTTGGGAAGTTTTATTATCTCAAAGGTGTTATACAAATCTAACTTTCTGTTGATGGTGATCTCAAAGTCTGGTCAGGTCAGACTCGATGGGGCATATCATTGAGTGTGTTGGTGACGATTGATGAACTGGACATAATGGTTTCATAGTCCGATTGCAGACAGTCTCATTAAGATTTTGTCCTGAGGGTTAACCTTTAATAATGAAAAGCCTTGTGGAATCTAATCTTTCGATTTGCATTTTAATTTCTTTGGTGCATGCCTAAACTCTTGAATTCATTCATTAGTCAAATCTCATTGGTCCTACCGCTCACTTTCCAGTTGTGAGGCCTCTTCCTCAAACTTGCCTCAGTGACCGATTTTACTCACCTTTGTCCTTGCGCATCTTCCTTTGGCTGGGTTATGTCTGATAATGAATGAAACATTTTTTGTTAAATGCACTGTCAAAATGCAAGTTGTTACTGTTTGGCAGGTGTAAACTGATGCTTTCTCCATGTGAAGTTACAGGTTTTTAAACCTTATTTGAGTATGGATATTGCTAATACTTTGCTGAATGATACTTTGAGAATGTGGCTTATTTTCAATTTCCACATAGAGGAGAGAGATTTCATTGTGGAGCTCCTCAGTGCAGTGTGATTTCCTCCTGATTAAAAATTCATCTGACTTTGGTGAGGATGTCCACCGTTTCAGCTAAGGCCACTATGTTGTTGGCAATGTCCAGATCATATACAGTTATTGTCTCAGATGGTTCCATGCCCACTTTTAACTGTTATCAGTTTCATGAGGTTGAAGGGAGAACATCACTTTGACATGAATTAGAAAGTCTCCGTGATATCTGAATGCAGGCTCACTGCCTGTGGTGGCAAAAATCTTCCTTGTCTAATTTATATAATTTTGGTAGGTATAATTAAAGATTGCAACAGGAGTCATGGTCCCTATCTCTTCAGTGAGTCTTAAACCAACACAAGCAAAGTGCTGAATGAGACTAATAACCAACTGTTGTTTACCTTTTTGGAGAGGGATTGAGTAAGTCTCGCCCATACTTGGAATCCTAACTACTTTAGCCTTTTGGAAGCATTCACAAGCTTGAAGTGGCACAATGTTGTGGATACTCTTTGTGAACAATGAGGGATTTTCTGGTTTCTGTTACAGTAAGTTAGATTGAGTTTTTCTTGTGTCCTATTTGGCTCCAAAGATTTCAATGCTGTCTGGGAATACCTCATTGGGAAGCTGGAAGCTCTAACATTTGCCATTTTGCACCATATTGGGGCCTGCACTGTTTGAAGGAGAAGGAGGAGAGATGTTAAAGTCAGAGTGTTCATGTAAGCTGAACAATAAATTCTGTTCAGCATTTTAACATTTGGAAGTGGGAAAAAATGAGGCTTTTATAAATGTACTGGGTGTTGTGACCTTTTCTGAATGTCGTTTGCTGCTGCTTTTCATGTTGCCGTGTGACATTATCCTTCAGTTTCAAACAAAGTTCTTTTTTTTATGCTTTCTAGCTTTTTCAAACGTTGTATCGATGCAGCATAACAATTATTTAACATTAGGAGCAAGGCATGAGTGCACTTTAACTCTGCCCTATAAAGGCAATGATATGTTGTAAAATTCAGCACTCTCTGCAATGCTTGATTTCAGTTGGCTGTAGTTAGCACTGCACTGCAGAAATGTTGACACTAGCTATACAAAATTATTTGGAAAATTCATTCTGTGCACAAATACTGCGTTGTCAGCTGTTCATATCTTGATGAAAATGATCGTACCGTCATGCCCCGAAAGGGCTTCTTTTTTGTTTTGGAAAATGTAAGGGCAAAATTTTAATTAAAAAAATAGCTTTTGGAAGATTTGTTTACACAGGACATGCCTGTCAAAACGTTCAAGTTTTGTATTATGAAAATGAAATATTTGAACTGTCTAATACCCCTTTGATGTGCAAAGAAAAATCCGGTGGGGCATATTGGAAGTATCTGCCAATCTGTTGTTGTTTACCTTTCAGAGGGTGCTTGAGCAAGTCTCACCCATACTTGGAATCCTAACCACTTTTATCTTTTGGAAGCATTCTCAATCAGGAATTGATGCGCAGTATTTGTATTATTATTTCTGAATTTATTTGATAACACAAATTATACTTGACATAGGGTTAACTTTCTGACAATCTTTGGAAAGAACAATGCACATTTTAAACATAATGTCCAGAAATTGTTTAAACCATCAACTGGGCATTGAAAAAGTGTCTTGCTAATTAATTTCAAAATGTAATTCTGGGATTGATTAGATGGAGTTATTCTTTTGCCTGTTATAATGATATTAAAAACATGGCCTGGATTTTGCATTAGGCATTACTTTGAGACAAGTGATGTTTACACTTATTATGGAATAAATCTGACAGCATCTTGAGTCTGTGCGATTGTAGTTAAACATGGAGGTTGCTGTCTGATGTGCCCTACTATATACTAGATAGCTGACTGAGAGACTCGATCTTGATATTCATGTGAGGGTGTGAATTTATGATACCTGCTAATAGTTAACCACTGAACATGCCAGAGAAAGTTGAGACTGATGCATTGTGGTGCAAGTGAATTTGTTAAGGCATGGTAAGCCTGAATTCTGTGAAATAACCTTATGGCGCTGAAAATTAATTATTTTACATATGAAATCTCAATCCTTCAGAATTTAATTTGGTTGGAGATTTTAAAAATATATTTTCTGTTCTTTCTTTCTCTCCCCTTTTTATATCTCTCTCATCTAATTCCATTGACCTTTCGTTCTGAGAAAATGAAATCATGCATTAAATACTCCAGTCGTTACATTCTGTATATCTCTGTGGGGGATTCTTTGATCTGGATCAAGAGTTGGCACCGCTAACAGATGCCATCAGTTGCCCATCGAGGGCACCACATTGGATCAGACCCCCAATGCCACGCAAACCATGGGAAGCTGTAAGCATTGTAAATGGTTGTCAGCGGCACTCCACAGGGACCACTCCCTCCATGATGCCCTGGTCCACTCCTTCATTATCCGAAACCCTCCATCCCCTTCCCATGGCACCTACCCATGCCATCACAGAAAGTGGAACACCTGCCCCTTTATCTTCTCGCTTTGCAAGGTCCCAAGCAGTCCTTTCCGGTTAAGCAGAGATTCACTTGCACCTCGTTCAATTTGGTCTTCTGTATTCCCCGCTCCCAATGTGGCCTCCTTGACATTGGGGAGACTGAGTGACCGCTTTGCAGAACACCTTCTCCACCTGTCAACCTGACCCCAAACTTCTGGTGGTTTACCATTTCAACTCAGCACCTTGACCTCGTGCCCACATGTCTGTCCTCAGCCTGTTGCAATGCTCCAGTGAAGCCCAGTGCAAACTGGAAGCAGAAAACCTCATCTTCTGATTTGGGCACGTTACACCCTTCTAGATTGCAAAGTTCAACAACTTTAGACTTCCACTCTATCTTGACACCACCTCCCCTCCCACCTCTGTTATTTGCTTCCCCTGGCTTGACCCAATATTATCCACTCCTCCCCCACATGACCACTGTTTCTTGTTTAGTTTTGTTCCCAACGAGCACTGACCTCGGTTCTCGTATTAACACATTCTGCTGTGCTACCTTTGCCACTGTTAAACCATTCAGTCCCTAATGGCACCGTTAACAGCCCCTTTGTTTCATGTCAGTGACATCTTTGTCAATCTCCCCTTAGCTCCAACCTATCACTGACCTTCCCATCTGACCCACACCCTCTCCAAGTATATTATTCATCACATTGCTGTTCCTCTTCAGTTTGGTAGAAAGGTCAATGGACGCAATGTCAACTGTTTCTCTCTCCACAGATACTGCCAGACCTCCTGCGTTTATCCAGCATTTTCTAAGAGTATTACATGGAAGGTGTTCTATATGATAAATTCTCAATGAATTGTAAATGGTGTTTGCTGTATGCACGAGGGTAGCTCTCAAATGACTTTTGGTCTTCATCTAATGTCCTGATCACAGATCTGGAGTAACGTGCTGGATGATAGAATCAATGCGGGGGACTTTCCAATTCTGCCCAACCTGAGACAGGAAATTCCCACCCATGGTCAATGGGCCGTCAAATTTTCCATCCCACCCGCAACAATTTCCGCGGCGGGTGCGAATGGCAAATTGACCCTAATGTTCCCATCTCCTCAGTAACAGTCCCTTCAAAACCACTATCAGGATCCTCGAATCCAAACTTTAATTTGATTTATTATTGTCACATGTATTGCTATACCGTGAAAAGTATTGTTTCTTGTGTGCTATACAGACAAAGTATACAGTTCATAGGGTACTTAAGGGGGAAGGAAAGGAGAGGTTCAGAATATTGTGTTATAGTCATAGCTAGGGTGTAGAGAAAGATCAACTTAATAAATAGGGCAGTATTAGAGAGTTTATAAGAGTTAGAGTACAGTTTTTAATAGCATAGAGCGAAAGTAGATAAAATTAGAGGGTATGCTGGGGACAGCTCACAAGTCACCTCGCTCTGGTGCCATCTTTAATCAGGATTCCCACAATAACACCCATGAAAACCTGTTTGTCCTAACTCGATCTTTCTTCCCTCTCCATAGTTCTCTGAATGTGTGGTTCTTTGCTACATCCACCATTTCCATGATTCCATCCCAGTTTCCACCCCTGCAGCAACATCTCAAACAGTTAACACTGAATCCTCTGTGCACGCGGCTATAGTTCACTATTCTTCCTCATCCTCCTCGATCTCTCTCGTGTGTGAGTATCACTTTAAACAACCTACTGTTTTAAGCTGCTAAGTGCAGTGTAGTTTGAGTATATGGGAACTCGTGATGACGGATCTGCCTTTTGCCAGCCTTGCAACCCCTGTGTATTTGTGTGGGTGCATTTGTTTATGATAGACAGAGAAGTTCCATTATATTGATTTTGATTAGCCTGCCATACCTTGTGGAGATTGTTCAGCATGGAAAGAATTTTGTGACTCATACATCTGTCATTTGCACAGGCGAGGAGGATCATCCTTGGTGCGCACATAGTCAGCCACTAATTGGAATATTTGAGAAGCTTTTATTTCTCTTGCTACAAACTCACTTTAGAGTACAATCTGCCAGTGAGATTTGATTTGTGCTGTCACCATGAAAGAAAAAAAGAAATCTTTAAATTTTACAAATTGCAAACTTGCAGAATTATGTCTGTATTGTAGACGAGTCTGAACCTACTGTTGCCTGACTTCAATACTTTGCAGCAGCATAGGAAGCTGTGGTTGCTTTCTTTTTTAAAGCCTTTTCTTTATTCCCCTTCCCCAGGAGGCGCTGAGGCAAATTCGAATATAATTGCTGTCCTCCTAAGTCTGCACAAACTGGGGAATTGAACTTTGACCTTCTGTTTTTGAGTGGCTGCTGCTTACATTAGCAATCGTTCTTTGTCCCTTCAGTCACTCGGAAAACAAAACTCTGAAACATTTTAATTTATGCATTATTTGAAAGAATTATCATGAAAGGAATGAATTTCTTCATTGGTTTTTGATCCCTCAGCTTTACCCGAATTTCTGTCTTGTTCAATTATGCACTTGCAGAAGGCCACACACTTTTTATTAATTAATAGATTTTAACTGCTGATTTTTGTGCCATGGATTGTCTATGTTGAGGCCTGCAGTTATATACAAGCAAATGCAGAGAGCCTACCTAATTCACTGCTGAGGAATGTTATCTCCCGAGGTGATGGCTTTGTGAATATATTCAATAAATAGGCTGGCTCATGTAGGCTAGAATCATACCAGCTTCAGTCCACAGTTTGTGATGATTTGGTTAATCTCAGCCAACATCTCAGGTTTTGGTTCTCCAAGTGACCACAATGCTCCTGGGTGAGACTATGAAAAGAAGAGTGGGTTTCTCGCTCTGATCACAAGCTGGTGAAGCGCTCAAGTGTGGATGTTTAGACACATCTGGAGCAGGATGTCCGGCTTTGCCACACCACGTGCTCAAACAATTCCTGCTTACACATGGCTAATTGCCACTTGGGTAAGGTTTCAGAAGGTAACCAGTGTCCTCATTGTTTCTTGCGTGCTATACAGACAAAATATACCATTCATGGGGTACTTGGGGGAGAAGCAAAGGAGAGGGTTCAGAATATTGAAGGAATTGATGTTTTCATGGGATGAAGAAAATGTGTGTACTTTTTGGTGGAGAAAAGATGTGAACTCTGCTCACTTGTGATTGCACTCATCTCCATGGAGGTTACTTCTATGGTGGTCTAAATGAGTTGATCTTGGCGGTGGGGAGATTTATGATACGGAAATCAATTTCATTGTCCTCCCTGGCTGAATGAGCAATGGTTTCTGGTCTAGGGTAATTGTCAATGAATTCATGCTGGAAAGTGCCCAAGAAAAATTGGATAAGGCAGGGTCTACTTGGAATTTATGCATTCCATGGCCATAAATCTGGGCCTCTAAATGAATCATTTATTGGGCAGCAATTGCTGTTCGTAGAATTGTAGCCCAACATGAGTTGTTGCCTCCAGGAAAAGAGAGCATAACATTGGAGAGAGGAAGATGGATGTTGATTTTGTTACAAGATAATGTCCAGCATTTCATGGTCAGTAACAAAAACAATTAGACTGCGCTGAATAAAGCTGTGTGCAAAAAAAAAAGCAATCTCTGGCATGGCTTTCACTTTTTCTGACATCAGCTCTGCAGGGTCTCTGACATCCTGCAACAGTGATGTCCTTAAGAAGATTCAGCAGCCAATTGTATTGAAGAACTCTCAGACAGAAAGCAAAACCAATTGATTATCCTTCACTTTTTAAAAATCATTTTCCAAAGAGCCAAAGTAATGATTGGGGCTTGCACATGAGACAGAGTTATAATCTGCAGCAATTGTTTATTGTTTAAACAAAGATTATTTTTTTTTATCATAATGGAGAAATTTGACATTCTACAAATGAGTTTTTCCCGGCCAGAACATTTGTCCAGCTGTAATTATAATGAAATTGGTATGTCATAATAACCTAGTTACACCTCATTCAACAAGGTACACTGTGAATTGTGTCCCTTTAAATTGTATATGGCAGCACAGTGGTTAGCACTGCTGCCTCACAGTGCCAGGGACCTGAGTTCAATTCCAGCTTTGGGTGACTGTCTGTGCAGAATCTGCATGCTCTCCCAGTGTCTGTGTGGATTTCCTCCAGGTGCTCTGGTTTTTTCCCACAGACTTGCTGGTTAGGTGCATTGGCCACACTAAATTCTCCCTCGGTGTACCCAAACATGCGCTGGCGTGTGGCGACTAAGGGATTTTCACAGTAACTTCATTGCAGTGTTAATGTAAGCCTACTTGTGACACAAGTAAGCTTAAAATCTTAAAACTTTTTTTAAAATTTGAATGTCCTGTTTTAAATATTAATAAGCCTATGTGCTGGGGTGGTAGGGGAGGGGTCCGGAGTTGACCTCATCCATGAAACCTGGCTGGAAATAAAATCGTAGTTATGGTCTTGCACCGTGGCTATTCTGTTTGTTACCTTTAAAATAGATGGTAACCACTAATCCGTTTTGACTAACTCGAACACTAAATGGTCACGGGACTGTAGATTAAACTAATTCTGCTCAGCACAAAACAAAATCACAAATAGCAGAGCTGAATTAGATTGACATTTTTTATATAGCAAGGACTATATTTACAGTGTGTGAAGCATTGGATAGCCTTCATTCCAGTTAATATTGCTGAGCATCTGCTATAGTTCATAAATTCCTCACTCCGTGCCTTCCATTAGATATGGTTTTGTAACTAGCTGCAGCATAATTGGGGGAGGAATTTCAATGTCCTTTGAGCAAGCATTTCTGTGTCTACTTGAGGAAAGAACGCAGAGAATTTTATATGGTGCGTTTCAGAACATTAAAGGGTAATGGAATTTATAGTCGAATAAACGTCCTCTGCTCGTATCTCAAATTCCTTAATTATCTGAAAAAACATGATTTGCCATTTTATGGAGCTGTGTTACATTAAAAAAAATTATATCCCTTTTCCCTCCTCAATCCTCAAGCTCGTTAGATCGGACATTCAAGGCCATTGACTTCACTGCTGTCGGTCGGACCCATTATGTGACCTGCAAACACTGCATTTTTCGCTCAGTTGTCATTGCTGATCCTGGTTTTATTTTTACTTTTGTCTTGGGCACAGAAGGTTATGCCATTGTACTGAGTAGAACCATTTAGCTGCTTATCTGCGATCTTCATCAATGAAGCTGGATGAATTTGAATGACAAGCGGCATAAAATAACTTGCTTTTCAATTTTAGGTGCACTAGAATCTGCTCTGGATGCAGATGAGACTTGCATTGGAGCAGCTATTGCTCCAGATAATATTGCCCTGATAGATTACAGTTAATTGATGAAGATATCATTCAGTGTTTCAGGTCAATCCTCTGTTAAGATTCAACAGTTTGGAGGTCCTGCGAAAGAATGTGTTAACTTGTATGGTTCTTGTACCTGTTAAATTCAAAATTACCCAGTTTTCCCTCTGAAGCACTTTTGGGATGTCACCAAGCTGCAATTTGCTTTAAGTTTAAGTTTATTTATTAACGTCACAAGTAGGCTTACATTAACACTGCAATGAAGTTACTGTGAAAATCCCCTAATCGTTACACTCCGGTGCCTGTTCAGGTACACTGAGGGACAATTTATCATGACCAATGCACCTAACCACACACCGTTCGGACTATGGGAGGAAACTGGAGCACCTGGAGGAAACTGATGCAGACATAGGGAAATGGGCAGACTCCACACAGACAGGAATTGAACCCGGGTCTCTGACGCTGTGAGGCAGCTGTGCTAACCATTATGCTGCTCCATACAATGAAGTGACGGTGGGCTGTCTCTTGCTATCGCGAGGCTCTCGTGCTGTACGTCATTAGTTAGACCCTTTTCCTGCAACTTCCAGATTGAAAACACTTGAGCTGCAGGTTGCTACATAGTGAGGAAAACAGGGCATCTGGGACTTGGTGGATGGTGAGACCAAATTGGCGAGATTTAAGGATTGAGAAAGAAACTGAGGAAGGACAGAAAATTAGAGTGGGTGAATTCAAAAAGGAAAGACAAGGAAAGATAGAATTAAAAAATCTGTCCTGGAGTGTGGGGATCAGTGGCAGTGCCAGCATTGGCTGCCTATCCTTAATTGCCCTTGAACCTGATAGACCATTTCTAAAAGTGACTGCGGACCCTCTGCAATGTGATTAACATGTTGGCCAGACTGGGTATGCATGGCATATCTGGGGGGAGGCAATCAGGAGAGAGGGGGAAAAAAAGTGAAAAGTAAGGAAATTTTTAATAATTCAACAATTTGCTACATGCAGAAATGTGTTCACATTCTGGAACTGAAGATTGATTGGTATTGCTTTAACAATTATTAGGTTATTAAAAGTGCATTTTGGCCATTGATTGCTTGTCTTAACTTTCTGCAGTGAATTTCATTGCGAATTAATGTGCAAGTCCGAGAAATTCTTAAAAAATTAACTGGCGATTAAAAGCAAAATACCATTTGTGTGAATCGGCCAAATTTTGATGGTTTGCAATTCACTGCATCTACAAAATCTCCTGAACTTGTCAGCTGATTTTCCTTTCAGTTACTTTCCCCCCAAGATGCAGCGTACTTTTTGGCAGTTTATAGGCATTCTCACGATCTGGACTCAAAAGTGTGCAAACCATCTAATGAAAGAAACCTCAGCCACATTTTAAGTGCATTGGGTCTTGCGAGACTGTATAAATGTCTTTAGGTATGTATATGAAGCTTGTGGGACCTGTTGATTCCTACTTTTAGAAGTATTTGAGAGCATAAGAATAAGATGGGTTGAAGGGTTATGTGGAATGGGCAGGAGGGTGCCTTGATGACTATCGTCCGGTGGCTCGGACATCTATCACTATGAAGTGCTTCGAAAGGCTAATCATGGCACAAATCAATTCCAGTCTCCCGGACTACCTGGATCCACTACAGTTTGCCTACTGCCACAAAAGGCAGTAGGTGAACTGTGCATGAGGATATCTGCAGTGATGGCCCAGTTCAAAAAGAGGAGCGTTTCCCCGATAAATATAGACATATAAACAGACAGCATCTCCCTGGCCCTGCACTGCCTGGAACACCTAGATAACAAAGACACCTATGTCAAACTCCTATTGATTGACTACAGCTCAGCCTTCAACACCATTATTCCTACGAAACCGTCTCCAAACTTCATGGCCTGGGCCTTGGCTCCTCCCTCTGTGACTGGATCCTGAACTTCTTAACCCACAGGCCACAATCAGTAAGGATAGGCAACAACACCTCCTCCACGATCATCCTCAACGCCGGTACCCGACAAGAATGTGTTCTCAGCCACCTACTACTATACTCCTTATATACCTGTGTGGCCAAATTCCCCTCCAACTCGTTTTTCAAGTTTGCTGATGGCACCATCGTAGAGGGTGGGATCTCAAACAATGATGAGACAGAGTACAGGAATGAGATAGAGAATCTGGTGAACTGGTGCGGCGACAATAATCTCTCCCTCCATGTCAACAAAATGAAGGAGATTGTCATTGACTTCAGGAAGCGCAGAGGAGAACATGCCCTTGTCTACATCAATGGGAATGAATTAGAAAGCATCAAGAGCTTCAAGTTTTGGGTGTCCAGATCACCAACAACCTGTCCTGGATCCCCCCATGCCAAAATTATAGTTCAGAAAACACACCAACGCCTCTATTTTCTCAGAAGACTGAGGAAATTTGGCATGTCAGCTACGACTCTCACCAACTTTTACAAATGCACCATAGAAAGCATTCTTTCTGACTGTATCACAGTTTGGTATGGCTCCTGCTCTGCCCAAGGCTGCAAGAAACTATAAAAGGTTGTGAATGTAGCGCAATCCATCATGCAAACCAGCCTTCCCATCCATTGACTCTGTCTCCACTTCCCGCTACCTTGGCAAAGCAGCCAGCATAATTAAGGACCCCACGCACCCCGGACATTCTCTCTTCCATCTCCTTCCTTTGGGGGGAAGAAGATACAAAAGTCTGATGTCACGTACCAACCAGCTCAAACAGCTTCTTCCCTGCTGCTGTCAGATTTTTGAATGGACCTACCTTGCATTAAGTTGATCTTTCTCTACACCCTAGCTATGACTGTAACACTACATTCTGCACTCTTTCCTTTCCTTCTGTACGAACGGTATGCTTTGTCTGTATAGCGCGCAAGAAACAATACTTTTCATTGTATACTAATACATGTGACAATAATTAATCAAATCAAAGGAAAGTGGAATTGAGGAAGAGATGAGATCAGCCATGCTTGAATGGTGGAGCAGGCTCGAGAGACTGAATTGCCTATTCCTGCTCCTCGTCCTTATGTTCTTGAAAGTTAACGTTTCTACGAAGATTGTAACAATATTAAAAACCTGTGGATTTTTAAATCATCGTTCGTTGTTTTTTGCGGAATGGAGAATTTAAACATGTTGGCTGCTGAATATTAGCTCAGTAGTGGACTCTGGATGCTGTGAAGGTAACAAGTCGGTACAAAAAACATGATCTTGCCCTTCACTTGAGAAACAGGACTTGAAAACATCTCTGTATCTTTTGTGGGTTAACATCTTTTTCTAAGTTTCTCCCATTGCACTTTGTTTCCTGAAGCACAGGTACTTGTGTGGCGCAGTTCCCTGGGAAGTGTCTGCAATGTGGCTAAGTGAACACCCATTGTGTGTGGTCCTAGATCGTGGGTGTGTGTGAGATATTTAATCATGCAGGATATTTCAATGGAATTCGATCTTGGATTTCCTCCCTTCCTTCAGAAGACTTATAGCACCTCGTTTGCTGCTTTGTGTGAGATCAGGTAACTTGGCACAAAGAAAGTTTCAAATCTAGGATCTTCAGGTTTCTCTGGCTTTCGTCCACACCTTGTTTTGTATTTTGTGACTAAGTCAGCAACAGAGCATAAATAAGCTTCCTTTGTTTTTATGCGATGCTGAAACTTTAGTTTTGTTCAAGCATTATAGACAACTTGAATTATAATATTTACGAAGATGATTTTTTCACGGTCTAGGTTTTTTAACGTGGAATGTGGAATATGAAAATTATTCATGGAATCATAGAATCCCTACAGTGCAGAAGGAGACCTATAAGCCCATCAAGTCTGCACCGACCACAATCCCACCCAGGCCCTATTCCCATTACCCCACATATTTACCCCGCTAATCCCCCTGACACTAGGGTCAATTTAGCATGGCCAATCAACCTAACCTGCACATCTTTAGACTGTGGGAGGTATCCGGAGCGAACCCACGCGGACACGGGGGGAATGTGCAAACTCCACACAGACAGTGACCCGAGGCCGAAATTGAACCTGGGTCCCTGGCGCTGTAAGGCAGCAGTGCTAACCATTGTGCCACCCAGCAGCAGACTAACCTGTTTAATTATTTAAGACTAATTGAATCCTCTGGTTTCGGATCAAGTGCTTATGATGTTGTAAGTCCTCATTATTTTGAAAAGCCAAATGAAATATTTCTGGAAATGGAAAGTGGGAGGTGCAATAATACTAATTGTTTGAGTTCTGTAACCTCATTTCAAGATATTCTGCAATAGCATTCTTTTTTTCAATTTATTTCTCATTTTCAATCACTCAAGTTACATTCTGATATTTGGAGATTTGTGTTAATTATGGCTTTTCATTTCGTATCTGCTGCATAAAACCCCTCAAATTCCAAATTTGGGCTTGCTTGGGAAAAATTTGGGAATGCACTGATCCCCAAAGACACTCCAGCAAAACTCCAGAATATGTGTTTATATTGAAAGCAAAATAATGTGGACGCTGGAATCTGAAACAAAAACAGAAAATGCTGGAAAATCTCAGCAGGTCTCACAGCATCTGTGGAGGGAGAATAGAGCTGACGTTTTGAGTCTGGATGACCCTTTGTCAGAGCTGAAGACAAAGAAAATAGGATGAGATTTGTTTATATTCTCATCTTTGCCTCCGGTCAACCTTTCCAGCTGCCTTGTACAGACAATATTTATCTCATCCTCTGATTACAGCAGTGAAGAAACATTTGTGTCCCGAGGAATAACTGAGTTCACATACACACATCTTTCAAATAACCACTTTTGTTGCGATCAATTCCACTTGATTTTCATCTGTTATTCTTGGATTGAGGGATAGAGGCATTGAAAAAGTTTCGTTTTATCTCTTTTTTTTTTAACATGAACATTTTAAACCAATCCTGTGTTCACAATTGAGGTCAGTCAGTAAATATTCCCAACTGGATCTCTCATGGGGTGGCACAGTGTTTAGCACTGCTACCTCACTGTGCCAGGGACCTGGGTTCGATTCCCGGCTTGGGTCATTGTGTGGAGTTTTCACATTCTCCTCGTGTCTGCGTGGGTTTCCTCCGGGTGCTCCGGTTTCCTCCAACGTTCTGAAAGATGTCCTGGTTAGGTGCATTGACCTGAATACGCGCAGAGTGTGGCGACTAGGGGAATTCACAGTAACCTCATTGCAATGTTAATGTAAGCCTTACTTGCGACAAATAAATAAACTTACTTACATTAGAATTACCTGGATCAGGTCTTCTCTCAATTTTCTCCCAAACAGCTCGGAGTCAATTAATCTGCCCTATTCGTGGCATGGTGTGTTAGTAGATGAGCCCAAAAGTCCACCTAAAGATGTGTTTTAACATAGTTGAGAAGCCATTCCGTCTACATGGGAGATTCAAGCTTACCTCACCTGTCTTTGAATCTTTGCCCCTTGTTTGAATGGATAGATATTGCGATTCCAGGTTTGTTCTGATTGATGAACTCCAGAGAATGTTATTGACTTGTGTGTGATGGTGAAATATAGAGATGTTTATCTGAAAACTAACCTCACAAACAATCAATTCTAAAGCGCTTTAAGTATGAACTTCTGAAACAGTATGGACACTGTTGTCAATTTTAAACTATTATCCAGAAATGGGTGAAATTATAACTGGATTTAGATAGCACTGTATTTGTCATCAATTCATGTGATGTTTAAAGTACTTAGATATTGATTTCTGCTGCATTGTTTGTCAAAGCATTGTCCGCGAAGACTGTTGCTGATTATTTCAAAAACTCGTCCAAACGATTGAATTTTGCATTGGATTATCTATTATGAATGATTTCAAAAGGATTGAGACTCCCCAAGTACAGGAATGTGTTGTATTAAGATAAATCTTGTTCAAAGCAAGTGTTCAAATGCCTGATGTGAAGATTAATTGAAAAGAAGCTGAGTGTCCTCAGTAATTGATCGTCTTAAAAGCATGCGTTATCATCTGAGGCATCGTCATTTGAATTAATTCCATCTCAGTTTAATTCTCCGTCATCTTCAACTCCACCTTTATCAGGAGATTGGGAACTTTTATCACACAGTCTTTGCAAAAAGAAAAAGTAAGCTTGGTGTTACCTGGTTGCTATTTTGTAACTTCACTTGTCATTTCGACTGGTTAAAAATGTATCCATATTTTGCATTCATCTTCCACAAATCCATGAATGCACCATAATGTTGCTTGGTAATGTAGTTAGAATTTCTTGTTTCTTGTCCACTCAATCTCGCTCCTCAGCCATTTAGTCTTGATATTACATACCATATGGCGGCACGGTAGCACAGTGGTTAGCACTGCTGCCTCACAGCGCCAGGGACCTGGGTTCGATTCCCAGCTTGGGTCATTATCTTTGCGGAGTCTGCACGTTCTTCCGGTGTCTGCGTGGGTTTCCTCCAAGTACTCCGGTTTCCTCCCACCATCCGAAAGATGGGCTGGTTAGGTGCATTGGCCGTGCTATATTCTCATTCCGTGTACCCGAACAAGCGCCAGAGTGTGGCGACTAGGGGAATTTCACAGTAACTTCTTTGCAGCGTCAATGGAAGCCTTACTTGTGACTAATAAATAAACTTTAACTTTAATCTTTACCAGTCTGATTTCCTAATTAAAGAAATTGACAGTTGTTTGAGTTTTGAGTTGTCTTTAGCTGTGTACATTTTATGGCCATTTGCTTTTTATTATGCACCAGGCTTTATAATATTTGCAGTACTTCAGATGTATGAAATGTAAAAGACATAGTAAAACATAAAATTTAACTTTTGAAGGATAACCCAATTCATGGTAGAAACATGCCAGTTTTTCATGTTTTGGAATATGCTTGTGTAGCGCTGGTCTTTGAAATCTCCTGGGGGAATTTGATTCACATTCCATTGTCTAAAAATATTCGACCATCTTAAGCCTGGCTCTGAGAATGAAATCCCAAGGTTAATTTGTAGCCATCTCACATTGCCTTCAACATTCTATTGAGTTGATTGGGATAGAATCTAACATGAACATTTCTGCCTTTTTTCCTTTCAACTAAATGAAGCAACTATCAGTATGAGGAAGCAGCAGCTGAACTGAAGTTGGTTTGGGCAGACATGTAAGTTTTTGACACTATATCCTCTCATGAAAGTATAGCCTGACACACATAACCACAAGCAATGGATATCTTGCATAAATAAACGTCCATTTGTGAGTCGAGATTTCTTTTCAAATTAATACTTTTTAATGCCATTACTAACCTACCTATTTAGAATAAATTTGTGTTGAAACTAAAATGATGCAATTAGAGAATATAGACTGGCAGGTGTCTGTCCAGTTATTTTACTGTGAAGGGAGATTTAGTATCACTTTATCATCACATTTACCTCCTTTCCAGTCGAGGTCACTCAAGAAAAATGGGAATTCTATCCCCCATCTTTCCTTGTCCTTCGCCTCCAAGGCCATGGCTGAGATCGATTGCAATGTTCCAACTGTTGCTGTGGTTGACATTATCTAACTTCGCTCAACCAAAGACTGAATGTGGATCTTGCACTGTCTGAGCTTCAGCACAGTGCCACACATTAGAAGCCATCACTGCAACTTACTAGTCACGTTGTATTAAATTAGGCAAGTTTGCTGTGCTATTAAACAAGGCGTGATCACTAAACGTGGTGAAACTGGAGTTGAAAATAAATGTAATGGGGAGCTATCTTTTTAATCAATGCTGTATATTTTTGACAATTAACACTATTCTAGTCTCTCGTTTTCACAGCTTGTCGATTTTATTACAAAAAAGTACCAACTATAAAAAGGGAATGAAGCATTACACTGTTTTCTTTCTGGCATGACTCTCATTTAAGGATAAAATCAGGATGCAGTTAGCAATTAAGTGTGATAACACTTGTCTAATGATTCTGGATGTGGAATGTCCCTTGCAGTTGATATGCCAAGATTTTGCAGATGAAGATCTTTTTCTTGAAAAATTAGTGTCTTGAATCGTGTGCATGTGTTGCAAAGTAGACACCTATGGGATTTCATATGATGAAAAGTTGTAATGAAACAGGCTTAACCTAGTTACAGCCGTCAGCGAAGGCCTGGCAGCTGAGACATCAGGCTTGGCTTTGAAAATTAATATATGGGGGATGGGCAAGGGTGAAATATTACTGGTTGTAATGTTTTAGACAGGAGTCTACAAATGCACAATATTGGTCAGTTTGTCATGGGCAATAATTAGTTTGATGAAATATCAGTAATAATGCGGTCAACAAAATTATGCAGCTTGGACCCTTCGTTTGTATTTTAAATGGAACAGAAATTCCAGCTGCCTGTGGGAAAAGCAATTAAGAACTTCAAAGAATGAAACAACAAAAAAGACCTTTCACTCCTCCTACTGTCTACCGACATGGATTTTATTTTTTATTGACTCTAATTATTTCATAGCCTGAGGGGAAGTTTGACATTGTTCCTCCTGACCTTCTGAAATCATTAGATAAAATTCTGAAATATTGATACATTTTCACACCTCTGGCCTCTAGCTTTCCATGTGTGACATTTCCATTTTCTCGTCCCTGTGTGTCAGCCTTTTCTCAGTGGCAACTTTCTGTCTTGCCTGTGTCAGAAGGTCCATTCCAAAGATTTGAGTGCACATTTTAGAGGGCATTTCAGTCCAGCACTAAGGGAGGGCTGACCTTTCAGAGGTATTTGTCTTCCAGACGAGATGCTAAAGAAAGGACCCCCTTGTTCTCCAGGGTCAAGACTTAAAGGTTCCTATGGCGCTATTCTAAGCAGTGCAATGGTAGTTTCCCAGTCATCCTGGCTAACATTATTCACAGTAAGAAGTTTAACAACACCAGGTTAAAGTCCAACAGGTTTATTTGGTAGCAAAAGCCACACAAGCTTTCGGAGCTGCAAGCCCCTTCTTCAGGTGAGTGGGAATTCTTACTCACCTGAAGAAGGGGCTTGCAGCTCCGAAAGCTTGTGTGGCTTTTGCTACCAAATAAACCTGTTGGACTTTAACCTGGTGTTGTTAAACTTCTTACTGTGTTTACCCCAGTCCAACGCCGGCATCTCCACATCATGACTAACATTATTCAAGCAATCAAAAATCATTATAATAGATTATCTGGTCAATTATCCCATTGGATGAGAACCTGCTGGGTGGAACCTAGTTATCATGATTCACTACACCAGAATACTGACTGCACGCAAAAATAAGAGCAAAATACTATGGATGCTGGAATCTCAAATAAAAATAGAGAATGCTGGAAAAACTCAGCAGGTTTGGTAGCATCAGAGTTAACATTTCGAATTAGTTTGACTCTGAAGAATTCATTTGGACTCGAAACATTAACTCTGTTTTCTCTTCCTACTGCTGCTGCCAGGCCTGAGTTTTTCAAGCAATCTGTGTTCTTGTTTCACACTTCAAAAATACTTCAATTGACTTCAAGGAAGGACAGAATTGCTCTGGAGAGAATACAGAGAAGATTCATTAGAACGTTGCCAGAGCAGGAGAATTATAGCTAAAAGGAGTGATTGGAGAGGTTGGGATTGTTTTCCTTAGAACAGAGAAGGCTGAGGGGTGACGTGATTGAGATGTACAAAATTGTGAGGGATAGAGATAGAGTAGACAGGAGAGACCTGTTTCGCTTGGCAGAGAGTTCAAAAACCAGGGGTCCTAGATTCAAGCTAAATGGCAGAAGGATTAGAGGGTACATGGTGGAAGAAGGCACATTAGCAACAGTTAAGAGGCATCTGTATCCGTACATGCGCAAGGAAGGAAGAGAGGGATAAGGACTGAGTGAGGGCAGAAATTGTTTTTGTTAGGGCATCATGATTGGCATGGGCTTGGAGGGCAGAAGGGCCTGTTCTTGTGCTGTACTTTGTTCTTTGAGTCGATGGTGGAGGCAGAGACCCTAAACTCTTCTGCAAAGTACTTGGATCTGCATCTTAAGTGCTGTAAACTGCAGGGTTATAAGCCGTGTGCAGAAAGATGGGATCAGAAAGGGCACCTGGGTGTCTTTGGCTCAGCATGGGTAAGATGGGTTGATCGGCTTCCTTCTGTGCTGTATAATTTCCATGGTTCAATGGACTGTAAACTGGGCCTATCCTGAGATTTCAAAATCTGAAAGAGAAATGCAAGCCCATTCTTTTCAGAAGTGCAAGAATCATTTATCCTTTATTGATTATTCAATTATCTTTCTTTACAATTATTCACATAACCTTCAGTCACATTCTTAACCTGAAGTTTATCACTACTTTTATTAACATCCTTTCCTTTTGCTCAAACTCTGCGGACAGTGAGCAATTTCTTCTACTCTTGGTTGAAGCTTATTAACCTTTCTTCTTGTGTTCTCCAGCCTGGCACTTTTGGCTTGAGTTAATTGTTCTGTTCACGTTTGTACCATCACAGTCAGATGCTTAGAACATGCTGGCTGGGGGACATAAAATGCAGCTGTTTTGAGAGAGAATTCGAGAGGCTTTACACCAAAAACTGAGACTATCCATATGAGACACATTTTTCAGTTAGAGGGCAGTGAGTAGGTATCGAGAGCAGAACCCTCGGCAGATTTATTCCTCATTCCCCCCGTTCTGGGACATAAAGGTTAATTGCCGTGTTCGGCTGCCATTCAAACTGGGTTTTGCTAACTCTGCACAGGTGGGAGATCAAAGTTGGAAATCTCCCAATCTGTGCAGTGAAATTTCACAATGTGAATTTAGCAACTGAGCCACCATAATAGCTTTTTGGTTTATGTATATTTATTGTAATTTGATTTTGGACAATGCAAGCATTGTACAAAAGACAATATTAAAACCACATTTCTAGTGTGAAGACTTGGTTCACAGACCGGTGTGAAATAAGCTTGCATAATGAAAATGTATGAAAAGATATCATTTTTGCTGTCACGATTATGAGCAGGTGAGCTTGCAGTTAGTTGAATGTGGCGACTGGGTGGAATTTAATTTAGATTAGGTTGCTACTAATGCATAAAAATTTAACAAAGGAGTGCAGTGACTTGAGTTACTCAGACCTGACTGCATGTACTGTAATAGTGGGAATATCTGAATTGGGCTCCAGTTCAACAGATCTGTTTGAACTGCACAAAATAAACCAGAAGAGCTCATTTCTGAGCTAACTACCATGAGTTTAATCGAAAGGTAGGTTAATATGTGTTGGCAATCGAACTGTTATCACTATAACTGTACTTGTTCAAAGTTGTAAACAGAAGCCGAATTTCCAGACAGCATCTGCCAATTCAGCTAGCATTAGGAACTTCATAGAATTTGAGCTATTCTGCATTGAATGAAACATTTTTAAATGTGTTTGAACAAGGTGCTGCATCTGGAATAAATATTGTAACTGGTTTGTAGTCAGCCTGATAGTGATGGAAGAATATAGCTGCCATCGCTGGCTTGTTTTTGCATAATTATCTCGCCCCCTATGGCGCCGGAACATGGCAACTTCTTGTGAATCCTCTGATTCTATCTTTTACTCTTGTTCTACGCTTTTAAAACTGTACTCTTACTTTTTCAAACTACACCCTAGCTATGACGAAAACACAATATTCTGCACCCCCTCCTTTCCTTGTCCCCGATGTACTCTGTGAATGATATGTTTTGTCTGTATAGCACGCAAGAAACAATACTTTTCACTGTATATTAATGCATAATCAAATCTAAACTGGTCACATTTGTATATAATATGTACATTTGAAATGTCCTTTTGGTGAAGATCAAGTCCAAGACGGAGTGCAATGCCTATCTTGTCATCTTAGATCTTGTTTGTCTCTCTTATGGGGAGCTTGAATTGGATTCAATTTGAATTTGTTTTTTTGGAGCAGGCAAGGAATGTATTGGGTTTGCCCGGTCTGCTCTGAGCATTGGTTTTGTAACTTTAAGGATAGAGTAAACAAATTTTAAAAATATATGTGTGTGTATATATTTGAAATGTGCAATGAAAGAAATTTTGTGGTGAGTTGGTCACGCAGTTTTAATTGGAAGTGTGGAGCTTCCCCTTGAAAAGGCAGTGGTTCTCTCTGATGTCCACATAGTTAACCAGAATCGTGATCACTTTTCTGAGCTGCTGGTGGATGTTTTTGCACCACTGAATCTGTCAAACAAGAAATCAACATACTCAGAAAAGGAGGCGGGAGGGGTGAGAGAAATTGATATGAAAAGATTGGCAGGAGAGGGAAGGGGCTAAAACTGTAGCAATTTGGAAGGCTACAATTTTTAGTTTCCGAACTTGTGGCATAACTGACTGTAAAATGCAAATTTGAGCCATTATTGAGTTTCTGTATTGGTTTAAATGGTGGTTAAATAAACACTCGAAGTGGCCTAGCACTGGAGATCAGTAAGAAATGTCATACAGGGAACAATGGATGCCACATGGACTTCTGATGATTACCTGACACTATCACTCCAAACTGTTTTGGATATATGTAGCTAAATAATCAGTGACTCTATCTGAATGGTGTTTACATTAATGAGTAATCCCACATTCCTCAAACTATTCAGCTGCGGGTGACTACAGTTTACACCTTGTTTTGATTAGTTCTTATAAAGGGTGTTTAAAAGCAGTCTGCTTGAATTGGTACTTCACAAGCTCCTGATCACCTATCTGCATCATCACTGATGACTGCCTATTTTACCTCCATACATCACCCACCTCAGCTCCTGCCTCCCCTCCCCTGTTGCTGAAATCCATCTGCCCCATGCATTTGTTACCTCTAGACTTGACTCTTCCACTGCACTCCTGGCCAGTCTCTCCTACTTTCTACTCTCCGTAGATCTGAGGTCATCCAAAACTCCGCTGCCCATTTCATTACTCACAACAAGTCCTGTTCACCTTGCCACTCCTTCATATGCTGCTCTACATTGGCTGCTGATTCAGTAACACCTCAATTGTCAAACTCTTGTTTTCAAATCCTTTCATAGCATTGCCTCTCCCTATCTCTATAATCTCTTCCACCCCCAAAATCCTCAGATATCTGCATTCATCTATTTCTGGCCGCTTCAGCATCTCTTAATCACTCCGCATTTGGCAGCCAAGGCTCTGGAATCACTTCCTTAAATCCCACTGCTTCCCCTCCTTGCTTTACTGCTTTATCGCTCTTTAATATGCAAGTCTTTGACCAGGCTTTTGGTCATAGTGCTGTAAGTGGCTTGGTGTCGTATCTTGCTTTGCAATATTTCTGTGAAGCGCCATGGGACATTCAGTTCTGCTAAAGACGCTCTCTAAATACAAGTTGTTGAATGAATAGCCACTGGCGCAGAGTGGCCTATAGTGGGTAAAACATTGTGCCGATCACATCACCTTTTTGTCTTCATGTGCAACTCTTTGAGAAGGAATGAAAATACATTTGTTGCTAATTCTAATCATAATGAAATGCACAAGCAACTGAGTTAATTTGGTAACAGCACAATATAGATTGTGCATTTCCAGGCTTGGCCACTGTCAAATCTGTTTTGTGAATACAATAATACAGGACTTATCTGGTATTGGACAAGAAATGGTGCAACTTTAGCATGTAACTTTAAACCGATTTTTCTCTAATATTAATTGATTAGTGCTTTTCCAGATTTTTTTGAAGCTTGATGCTACTTGGATTAGCAGTTATGATTATGAAGTAATTGGCAATTGGTGCCTTTTCCATTAGAGCAAAGTTCAACCATTAGCCTGGACAAGATCTTCAGGGTTATGATGGGATCATTTTTTTTTACCTTTTACTTTTGATTTAATCAACCATTAATTGAAGTTTTTATAACCTCCCCCATTATGCTTCTTTGTATCACTCATGCATTGCAATAAAAAAACTTGCTTTTCTCAAGCAACTTTAATGATGCTCAGGCCAATGAAATGTAGTCGCTGATATAATCTAGGAAATGTGGCAGCCCATTTGACTATGTAGCCATTTAGCCAAACCTAGCTCTCCTGCTGGCTCTCCATTTCTTTCAAAATTTCCCTTTTTCAAATAATTATTTAATTTGTTTTTAAACTAAGTTATGCGCTCTGGTTCAACCAGGAATTTTGTTCAAGAGTGATAAATTTTAAACACCATTTATGTGAAGATTTTTCCCCCAACACTCCCTTGATTCTTTGGGATTATCCAAAAATATGTCTTCCTATTACAATCTTGTTGTATTTCCCACAGTGGAGACCATCTATCATTATTTACTCTCTTTATAACAGTTAATGAAGACCTGGGTCATTTGCGTCTTAACCTCAGCTCTACTGGAAAAAGCATCAACCATAACCTTGAATCCCAGTAACATCTCAGTGAACCTATGCTGCACATTTTCTAATGTTTAAATATTCATGAAATATAACACAACACACTAAAATGTATCCAATACTCCAACTGTGGTTTATGGTTTTTAAACAGTTTGACTGACATGAAGCCTTGTTATGGCTTTGGACTTGTCTTAATAAATAGTGCTCGCAAATTGATGCAAAATCTATTTGTAAGTTCCTGCTTTTTTGTAATTGTAATTTATGTTAAAATGTTATCTTATCCACTTATAATATGGATGTGTTTTTAAAGATTCTATATTACTGTAGACTGAACTGTCATACAAGTTCAAAGTGTAAAGCCATACAAGTTCAAGTTATTCACTGTAATATGTTTTAATGTGCAAGTGTAAGAAAGGTTTTTTGTTCTCCCTTCTTCGAGGAAGATCGTTTGCAACATTAAGAATCAATGCAGAATCATTCAAATAAATAGCTTTCATTTCTAGAGCTCATGACCTCTTTACTCAATGATGTATTTATAAAATGTAGTCATTGTTATCATGTAGGTAACCCATTCATGGGATCTGCGATTCACTGGCTTGACTAGCATTTATTGACTAGCATTTATTGCATATCTCTAATTGCCTTTGGAAAGGTGGTGGCGAGCCATCTTATTAAATCACCGCAGTCTCTGGTGTAAGTACACTCACAGTGCTTGGAGGGAGGGAGTTTCAGAATTTTGACCCAGTGACAGTGAAGAAATGGCCATAAAGTTCAATTCAGGATGGTGAATGTGGCTTGGAGTGGAACTTGCAGATGGTGGTGCTCCCATGCACCTGTCTCTGTTGCCCTTGTCTTTCCAGGTTGTAGGAGTCACAGATGTGAAGGAGCCTTGGTGAATTGGTGCAATGAATCTTGTAGGTGTAGAGGACGGCACTGTGGCATAGTGGTTAGCACAGTGCCAGGGACCCGGGTTCAATTCTGGCTTCGGGTGACTGTGTGGAGTTTGCACGTTCTCTCCATGTCTGCGTGGATTTCCTCCGGATGCTCTAGTTTCCTCCCACTTTCCAAAGATGCGTGGGTTAGGTTGATTGGCCATGCTAAATTGACCCTAGTGTCATGGGATTAGCAGGGCAAATATGTGGGGTTGTGGGAATAGGGTCGAATGGCCTCCTTCTGCACTGTAGGGATTCTATGATTCCAAACATTGATGCCACTGTATGTTGGTGGTGGAATGGGTAGCAATCAAATGTCAAACTTCTTGAATGTTGTTGGCGCTGCAAATATCCGGGCAAGTGGAGGGTATTCCATCACACTCCTGATTTGTGATAGAAGTCATGCATCCGCCATGCAGAGTCTTGGGTTAGTCCATACCTGGAGTATTGTCAGCAGTTCCGGGTACCACACCTGAGAGGGATTATAATGAAGATTGTGGTGAACCATAGATGGTTATCACTATGGGTACTTGTACACATGTTACTCTTGTTACTGTTGGGGTTAGGGTTGGGGTGTTCCACCTGTTAGCATTGTTCTGTGGTACACTCCGGTTGACTCCGCCTTCCTATAGGAGTATAAAGGTCACTGCACTTCCTAGTGACCCTTTAGTCTGGGATTGTATTGTTAAGCAGTATGCTCTATTCTTGTTGCGAATAAAAGCCTTATTCCCGGGTACGATCTAGCCTCCCGAGTGAATTAATCGCACATCAAAGATTTACCAAACGGATACCCTGAGAGCAAGGCAAAAATTACAAGCAGAGATGAAACAAAATAGGGCTGTATTGCCAGGAATTTAAAAGTTTAAGGGGTGATTTAATCAAAGTTTTCAAGATATGAAGGGAAACATGTCAGGTGGACATAAACTATGGGGGAGATTTTCCTCAAAAATTCTAAGTGTTGAATTTACATAAAAACTGGAGTAAATCCCACTGGTTTTTTTCAATGGGAGTTTCAAAATGAATCTTCCACACACTGTGCACTGCAGAGTGCCCTACCGTGATTCACGCGAAAAAGCTGTGTGCAGGGCCTATTCCCGCTTGAGAGGCTGGCAGCATAGCGCTGAGCGGGCCACTCTGCATGCGCCGATCTGTTAGAGCGGAGCTCAGCGTATATGCAGTAGCCTCCCACTACCGCCTCCTGATTGCTGGCCAGCTCAATCGCTAGCCAGCCCCGTGACCGTCCATCACTGTCCCTTTGCCCCCCCCCCCCCAACGGGCCAAACGCTGGCCCCTTTGTTTGGGCCAGCCTCGCGCACCCTCGTGCAGAGTGGCAGTGGGACCCCCCCTCATATAGGCCCTGTCCCCTTGGTACTGCCTGGTGAGCGGTGCCAAGGGAGAATTGCCCCCTATATCTTCTGGCTGAAATATCTAAGACCAAGCGTGTAGCCCAAGAATTAGAGCCAAATCTTTTGAGAATGAAACTAAGAATTTTTCACACATAGGGGAGTGGAATTTGGAATTCCACGAATGGCAGTTGATGCTAGCTTGGCTGGAATTTTTTTTTGACAGATTTGGTTTTCCAAGTATTAAGGAATAAGAAACAATGTGAATGTATGGAGTTAGGACAGAGATTAGCAATGACCTAAAATCACAAGAAATAGGAGCTGGAGGAGGCCATTCAGGGTTTGCTCTGACATTTCAATAAAATCATGGCTGATCTGATTGTGGCTTTAACTTCATTTTTATGACCAGAGTGATGGGTGACGGACAGTGAAAAGTCTGTCCAACTCCGCTCTGAATATACCTCAATGACGCAGTCTCCACTGCTCTCTTTAGAAGTGAATTCCAAAGACTAATGATTCCAAGGTGAACATCCTCCTCTATCTTAAATGAGAGACCCCTTATTTTTAAACTGTGCTCCCCTAGTTCTAGATTCTCCCACGAGCGGGAACATTCTCTCAGCATCTATCTTGTCAAATTGCCTCGGCATTTCATGTTTCAGTGAGATCACTTCTCATTCTTCTAAACTGCAATGTGTATAGGTACAACCTGCTCAACCTTTCCTCATGAGACAGCCCACTGAACCTTTGCTGACCTGCTTTAAATGCAAGCATCCTTCCTTAAGTAACTAGACCCAAATTGTATCCTTATCAATCTTCTCTACAGTTGTAACATGACTTCTGTATTTACATATCCCTTCCCCCTTGCAATAAAGGCCAATGTTCAATTTGCCTTTCTAATTACTTAGTGTGCCTGCATGCCAACTTTTTGTGAATCATGTGCAAGGACACCCAGCAATCTTCAGTCTCACTTCATTTAGATAGTATTTTGCTTTTCTATTCTTCCTGCCAAATTGGACAACCTCACATTTGTCCATATTACGCTACATCTGCTGAATCTTTACTCATTCATTCAACCTATCTATATTCCTTTACAGACTCTCTATCCTTTGTATCACACTGTATCCTTTGAATCACACCATGTTTTTTTATTTAACTTGTAATGAATCATCTGCAAATTTGGCAACGATACATCTGCCCCTTCACCCATGTCATTAATGAAAATTGTAATTAATTGAGGCTCCACAGTTTGATCCATTTATTCTACAACGATATTAGTTAGCCAATCCTCTCTCCATGATAATATATCACCCTTTACACCATGAGTTCTTGTGCTGTAATCTTTGAAATGACACCTCATCGAATACCTTTTAGAAATCCAAATATACGACCTCTACTGGCTCCCTTTATCCACCCTGCTTGTTACATCCTCAAAAAAGTCTAATAAATTTGTCAAACATGATTTCCCTTTCACAAAACCATGTTGACTCTGTCTGATTTTATGATGAATTTCGAAATGTCCTGCTACTTACCTTCTTAATAATGGAGTATCACACTTTCCCAATGACAGATGTAAGTCAAAGAGGCCTGTAGTTTCATGGTTTCTGTCTCCCTCTTTTCTTGAATGGTGGTATTACATTTGTGGTTTCCACTCTGGTAGGACCTTTCCAGAGTTTAAGGAATTTTGGGAGATTTAAATCGATGCATCCAGTCTTTCTGCAGCCACTTCCTTTTAAGACCTGCGAATTTAGGCCATCAGGTCCAGGAGGTCCATTTATTTTCTTGGTTCTTTTCCTCTCGTGATCATGGGTTAAAAGGAAAAACTTTAAAACAATTTCCCAATTCACTTTAACCAACTCTGTATCATATCCTTGTAACTGCCTTTATTTAAGTTTAAGATGTTCGTTTCAGATCCACATTTATCACCCTCAAACTATGTGAAATTCTATCATGTTATTTATCACTCTTACCTAGAGGATCATTTATTAATCCTGTATCTCAGGTCTAAAATATCTTGTTCCTTGGTTGGTTCTAGAATGAATCGTTCAAAGACGACTACAATCTATTAATTCACCCTTCATGCTACCTTTGCCAATATGATTTATTCAATCTATTTTAAGATTAAAATCACCCACAATTAATGCAGTACTTTTGTTACAAGCCCTCATTAATACTTTATTATACTCTGTCCTACCATGTAGCTACTGTCAGGGGGCCTATAAACCACTCCCAGTGACGACTTTGCTATTTCATATCTTCACCTAGATTGATTCTCTATTTTGAACCAACAAATCAAGCTCATTTCTCACTGTTGTCCTGACCTATTCCTTGATTAAAGGATGGCTTGAATGGCAGAACAGGCTTGAAGGGCTAAATTACCTCCTCCTCTTGCTATGCTTCTCTGTCACTAGCCACTGCATGTTTGCTGTCTCTCGACTGAGAGGGACGCATGCAATTTATTTCCAAGACATCCTCCCCTAAAATGGTGTGTTGTACTATGTGTGATAGTCCATCTTCAGTTCTTGTGTTTTGTGCTCACCTCTGACAAAGGGCAAGAAACAGAGCTATGAGTGAGTGAAGATTATTCATTTAATCGATACAGTACATTTAGTTAGATACATGCAAACAATTGCATAAGAGTTGGGGTTAGTTCAGTGCTGGATGGATCAATTGGTGGGAACGGGGGAGTGGGTGGAAGTGCTGGTGGCTTGATGAAATACATGGAAAGTAAGGGCTGGATACACTGCTCAAAATTGAGGGGTGAAGAGCGATGTGATAGAGAATACTTGGCAAACCAATGTGGAAGTGATGGGTGCAGCTGTGGGTGGGTGCTTAAAGCACAGATGTCACTGATCAGCACTTCCCCTGACCTGATTAAGCCATTAAATTGGTTCTTGTATTGCATTACTAAAAATGGGCACAATGTTGCTGCCTGTTCATGTACTCAGCTACCTGCAACCATGTCATCTTGCTGAAAGCTATAGTGTTCTTCCTCCCATTTTGTCCCTCTTGGTCATGACTACACCCACGGTCATTTGAGTAATGTGTCATTGAGCCTTTATGTCGTCCATCATGAACACCTCCAGAGTCCATTTGAGCATTGTCATAAATGCGGCTGAGATCACAGCAAGCTGTTGTGCAAATTTTTCCTCTGCAAAATGTAGAAGTCCAAATTGTTCTAGAGAATTGAGTTGAGATTGCAGATTCAATTATAATATTTCAAATTAGAATATTGCTAGCAATTTTGGGCCCCATATCTAAGGAAGGATGTACTGTCCTTGGAGAGAGTCCAGAGAAGGTTCACAAGCATGATCCTGGGAATGAGAGGCTTGATGTATGAAGAGCATCTGAGGACACTGGGTCTGTACTTGATGGAGTATAGAAGGATGAGGGGGGGACCTCATTGAAACTTGCGGAGTAATGAAAAGCCTGGATAGAGTGGACGTGGGGAAGATGCTTCCATTAGTAGGAGAGACTAGGACCCAAGGGCTCGGCCTCAGAATGAAGGGACAACCCTTTAGAACTGAGATGAGGAGGAATTTCTTCAGCCAGAGGGTGGTGAATCTATGGAATTCACTGCCACAGAAGGCTGTAGAGGCCTGGTCATTGAATGTATCTAAGACAGATAGGTTCTTGATTGGTAAAGGGACCAATGGTTACGGAGAAAAAGTGGGAGAATGGAGTTGAGAAACCTAACAGCCATGATTGAATGGCAGAGCTGACTCAATGGGCCGAATGGCCTAATTCTGCTCCTACATCTTATGGTCTTATTCTGACGCGCTCATTTGACTTCTATATTCCATCCATGCCATTCCATTCCTCCCTCGCCAGCTCTGAAGCTGCCTTCAGGTTAATATTGGGGCCTCTGTAAATTTGTTTCCTCTTTCCAAAGGTGCGACTTTACCTGTTGAATATTTCCAGCATTTTCTGTTCCATTTCAAATTTGCAGTATTTTGCTTTGGTTAAGTACTGCCGCTCTGGTTGCCAGGTTGCCCCTAATTCTGCCGTATGTACTTTAATATGTTCTTCTTTGGTGTTTCTTGTATCTCTTTTGAGATCCCAACTTGACCAGTTCCATTTAAGGTGAATTGGACATTATATCGCATGTAATTTTAATGGCATACTTTAGCAATCTTTTCCCTCTGCCCCAGTTATCCTGTATTACTTTGCACACAATATTCTTTAATGCATCTGTTTCTAAAATGCAAAACTTCAATTTTTAGTGGGGCAGAATGTAATACTTTAATGTAATAGTGTAGTTTGCTTCCCATCATTTGCCTTCACATCTGTCAACACGTCCTTCCACAAAAATCAGACTTGATGGCTCAGAGATAACTATTTATTACTTGCATTCGCAATCTGATGCTACGTTCTTGTATTGAAATGCCTCAAAATACTTTATCCATTGAATTGCATTTTGAAGTGTTATGACTGTCATTTTTGCAAATGTGGCAGCTCTCTAGCAGCAACACATCCTCCAACAGCAATGAAATGAATGGAATGGCCATGGCCTATTTTTTTCATGCTATCGATTGAATGCTGACGCAAACACCTATTCAAATGGTGCCATTGAATTTTAAGTAGCCATGGAACCACTCCCTGCAAGAGGTTGTTGATGGGGATCTAAATTCAATGTCTTAATGCAAAAGATAATAAACACTTTGCGTCGAAAGATACGTGGGTTAGGTTGATTGGCCAAACTAAATTGACCCTAGTATCAGGGGGATTAGCAGGGTAAATGTGTGGAGTTACGGGAATAGGGCCAGGGTGGGATTGTGGACGGTGCAGACTCGATGGGCCAAATGGCCCCTTCTGCACTGTAGGGATTCTATGAGGGTTCGTCACTTGCTAATTAACTTCTTAAACTATATACGGCCATTTCTTATTTAAAAAGAGTCTAGGAATGCTTGTTATGTTGCTGTTCATATGTGATGATGCTGTGCCATCTCAATAACACTCGTGCTCTCATTTTGGGAGAGATTGCGGGCATGAATACACTGTTTCATTGCTCCAGTGCAGTCTGATCACTGGAAGGTTAGTGAATTCCATGTATACAATTCTAAGTGTAAGGGGAAAGGTACTTGGTCACTTCACCCACTGGTTTTAGTGTTTCAGAATTTAAAATGAAAGAATAAAATTAAGAAACTTTCTTTAAAGCCTTTAAGTCTTGTACAAGTTAAGAGTCCTAACATTTTGGAATATTATTAAAAAGATGGTGGGGCAATTCACTTAAAAACTGGAGTAAATTCCGCTGGGTTTTTTAGCGGGATTTTCAAAATGAACCGCTCTCACTCTCTGCACTGCCACTGGTGTAAATTGCATGAAACTCAGGGGGCAGGGCCTTTTCCCGCCAGAGAGGCTAGCAGCATAGCGCTGAGTGGGCTACTACGCATGTGCCGATCTATCAGTGCCAAGATTGGCGCATGTACAGTAGCCCTGCCCTGCCAGCGATCGCTGGCCAGCCCTATGACCCCGCATTGCTGGCCCCTCCAAACCTCCCCACTGCCTGATCGCTGAACCCACGAACATGTCCAGGCAAGCCCTGGCACATCTCGATCTCCTGCCCACCCCTTCCCACCCCCCCTCCTCCCCCCAGCACCCCCCTCCCCCGCAGCTCTGATCTCCTGATTCTTCACCCCCCCCCCCCCACCCAAACAGCAGCCCCGACTACCCCTGCCCACCCCGATTGATGGCCTCCCTCCCTCTGTCACTGCCGAGTGGCAGCAGGACCCTCTATCCCTCAGAGGTCCTGCCCCCAGCACTGCTGGGTGCCCAGTGGGCAGCGCCAAGGTGGCAATGCCCTCAGGGGGGCCTCAATAGACCCCCCCCTTTACTCCCACGGGGTGGGGCTGCCAGCTCCCCATGAGTAGGGAGCTATTGTGAACCCCGCTGGAGTGAAACACTCCTGGCGGGAGGGGAGAGGCTAGCGGCCGGGAGATTTCAGTCCCAGGCTCCCTAATTACATAAAATATATGGTAATGAGGATTTACATAATTTATGCAGCTCCGCGCCGATTTCTGGCACAGAACTGATGGCACCGGAAATCTGGCTGCCGGAGACTTGCGCAAGCTGTGGCGCCCAGTGGGAAGCCACAAGATGGCCTCCGCTTGAGTCTCCCGGCCCACTGCGCTACAAACGCTGTGCAGCAGGCTGAGAGAATCGCACCCAAGGTATCAGGATCCATCCAAACACTTCACAATACCCGTTAATATTGATAACTTTTTTTAGAAAAGAAAGGAATCCCTTTGATGCCAATGGAAAGAAAATTGCTGGACAAAATTTCATTCCTTGAAACTTTGACTGTAAAAAAACCATCTAAAATTAACTTTATGCAAAGATATTTCAAACAAACTAAATTTTACCTTAAATATTCCATAGAGTAAAGATGTGCCTCGTAGTTAAAAGCACTCTCATCATGTGAATCTATGTGTAATCTTTCAGTCTTTCCAACTCTACTCACTTGGTAGGATATCTCTCCATCCAATTGTTTTGCCCTTTGAGTCACATTCATCAGCATCCATAATCCACAGAGCCCTGACGAAGGGTCATCTAGACTTGAAATGTTGGCTCTATCCTCTCCCCACAGATCCTGTCAGACCTGCTGAGATTTTCCAGCATTTACTGTTTTTGTTTCAGATTCCAGCATCTGCAGTATTTTGCTTTTATCTAGACTGAATTTGAATGTGACTCATGCTATCTTTAGCAATACCTCTGGAGGGTGTACAGTGTTGTTGGAGAAGCAGGAGCGTGGTATGTAATATCTCTGGTATGGGTTGTGTGAGTGGCTATAGTGAGCTGATTTTCTCTGCTATTTTTAACAGAAGCATTAATCAGGCTTTGGAAGCGTTATTGTATCTTAAAATTGCAGAGAAAGGAATGTGTTTGTTCACTAATATTGCCTGTGATAATTCCTAGGTGTGTGAAGTTGCAATCGAGAGTTATGCAGATTGTGAATTAAGATTCACTTACAATGAGGCGGTACGGTTGTAGTAATTGTTGACTTTTGAATATTAAGTGGGGATGTTTGAAATATTTGCAATGTTCATGCAGCAATATCTAATCATTGAAAGTCAATCTGCCTCTATGTATTTAAAATAAAACTGATTTATGAAGACTGCAGATTTTTGCTCCACATGAATGATTAGAATTTTACAGGTCCATAAATCCCTTGATGCGCTTGGAATGATTGCTTAGGTGTTCCTTTACTTTATAAAATCTTTATCCTTTCTCTCTTATTCCATTTTCAGCTTTACAGATGCAATGTCTCACCGTAAATGTGTTTTCATATTAACCTTGTGAAAGATATGTACCGCATATTTTATGTACTTGCAATCCTGAATATCTCTCTGATGAAAACCAATGAATGAAGGAGATCAATGAACATTATGTGTATCAAAATGCCTGAAAAATGTACAGGGAGGTAACATAGTGAATCAGTCAGCTTTAACTCCTCTTTGAATGTTTATTAACACAGGGCAGCGTCAAGACCCAGATCCAGCCGAAAGTTTGGGTATACGCTCTCCTCTTCGAATTTTTGCTAATTCCTAATTTCATAGCTCCAGTAGTTCACTGGTTCATCATTATGAGCTTCACAATAACATGCTGATCCTGGTGGGACATTATAATAAGGCTTAATTCATTCTCCTGCAGGCCTGACAGCATCTGTGGAGAGAGAATAGAGCTAACATTTTGAGTCTGGATGACCCTTTGTCGCTCTGACCAAGGGTCATCCTGACTCAAAATATTGGCTGTATTTTCTCTCTACAGATGCTGTCAGACCTGATGAGATTTTCTAGCATTTTCCGTTTTGGTTTCATATTCCAGCATCCGTAGTAGTTTGCTTTTATCTTATTCAGTTTTTTGCTTCTGTACAAATAGACCTTCTGGTAAGAAATTGATTCGATTTTTTTTTAAATTGTCACATGTATTAGTATACAGTGAAAAGTATTGTTTCTTGCGTGCTATACAGACAAAGCATACCGTTCGTATAGAAGGAAAGGAGAGAGTGCAGAATGTAGTGTTACAGTCATAGCTAGGGTGTAGAGAAAGATCAACTTAATGCAAGGTAGGTCCATTCAAAGTCTGATGGCAGCAGGAAAGAAGCTGTTCTTGAGTTTTGATGCACTGGATAATGGTCAGGATTGGAAATTTAAGCTGCTTTTTTACATACATTTCACTCTGGTCAGTTAATAAGAGTGCAGATAGAGAATTGAACTGAAAACCTTATTTGTCTGTCAGGCTTTACACTGCATTAGGAGGTTATTTACCAGGGTCATTTACCCAAAGATTTGGAGGCGAAACTGTATCAGAACAAGAAAAGTTTGTGAGATTTGATATTCAAAATCATGAGAGAGTTGGATAGTGTGGACAGGGAGAACCAGAGGACACTAACTTATGGTGAATGGCAAAAGAACCAAAAACGACAAGAGGGAAACCTTTTTGTTTTATGCAATGTGTGGTTCGTGTCTGGAATGCGCTAACTGAGTGCGGGGTGGAGGTAGTTTCAACCATGATTTTCAAAAGAGAATTGGATAGTTATCTCGAGAGAAGAAATCTGCAGGCCCACGAGGAAGCTAGGGGGAATGGGAATAGCTGAGTTGTTTTTGCAAAGAGCTGGCATGGACATGATGGTTTGAATGGCCTCATTCTGTGCTTTAACCATTCTGTGCTTCTATGTCCTGGCTGCAAAATGACTGCTGATTACTTTATTTAAGCCATTTACCATGCTAAACATAACTGAGATAAATGATTCCTCCCTCAGAAATTTGCATGTTTACTTGCTGCCAGAATGTTGATATAAAATTGAGGTAGGCGGGCAGCAGAAATGTCCAGATCCTCAGGATTTGCCATGGAATTCATCCAGTTTATTGCTGTATTCTGTTTAAGGGAGCAGTGGATCTTCTAAGTCTTTTTCCTTTTTCATGTAATTTTAAAAATTCATTCATGGGGCATTGGTGTTGCTGTCTGGCCAACATTTATTGCCCATCCCTAGGTGCCCTTGGAGGGCAGTTGGGAGTCACCCACATTGCTATGGCTCTGGAGTCGCATGTCGGCCAGATCGGGTAAAGGGCATTAGTGAACCAGATGTGTTTTTCTGAGAATCGACAATGGTTTCATGGTTATCAGTAAAAATTCTTAATTCCAGATCTCTTTTATTGAATTCAAATTCCACCATCTGCTGTGGCCGGATTTGAACCTGGGTCGCCAGAACATTGGCTGGGCTTCTGGATTAATAGTCTTGCAATAATACCTCCATCACCTCCCCTACTGTTTGTGAAGTGTTTTCTATTATTGTTCGCTTTCTTATAACGTGATCTTGTGGACTTTGCTGAAAACATCTAACTCTTCAGTTGCAGTTTTACAATTAACTTGAAACGAGTGTAACGTTCATTTGCAAACTGGTTTGTAAATTAAACTGGCAGCTCTTTTAATCATCTACATATTAGCTTAAACTTCTGTAAGTAAAATATAAAGTATTGACTAGAGTTCATAATATACTGGAACATGACATTGGTTTGGAAGTTGTTATTGAAAGAGCCTTGGTGAGTTGCTGCACTGCATCTTGCAGATGGCACATACTGCTGCCACTGTGTGCTGGTATGGCATGGTGGCACAGTGGTTAGCACTGCTGCCTCATAGCGCCAAGGACCCGGGTTCGATTCCCGGCTTGGGTGACTGTGTGGAGTTTGAACATCCTCCCTGTGTCTGCGTGGGTTTCCTCCAGGTGCTCTGGTTTCCTCCTGCAGTCCAAAGATGTGTGGGTTTGATGGATTGGTCATGCTAAATTGCCCCTTGGTGTTAGGAGAACTAGCTAGGGTAAATGCATGGGCTTATGGGGATAGGGCATGGGTGGGATTGTGGTTGGTGCAGATTTGATGGGCTGAATGGCCTCCTTCTGCACTGTAGGATTCTATAAATAGCCTGCATTTGTTCCTATACGAAGTGAGAGCCAGAAACTGCATTTTGTATTTTTTTTCTTCTGCACTGATGAATTGAGCTATTATATTTTATCAAAGCAAACAAATAAGCATTTCCAATAATTATGTTTTATGTGCTTATGCTGGTTCAAGCACAGTTAATGTTTAACTGCAGCCAAACAGTATGTGAAAGCTCTTTTAGTAAGCACCATCTCTATACGAGAGTCGAGGACGAGTGAGGGTGATAATTAATGACCTTGATATAATAGATTGTGAGTGGATAACGAGACTGTGGACAGAGGGGCCATGGTTAGGCGGAGTTCATCACACACAATCAAGATAAAAATTCCTCTGTTCCTTGTCACAATGCGCAACATGTGAGGGAGGAAGCTCTTTTTACAGCTTCAGTGCGTTTTGAACCAATAAGTGCCTGTCGGTGGCGTAAGCCTGTCCGACAACCAGTCGCAGAGTAGGTTTCAGCACTGTACTCATGTGGCACGCAATTGTCAGATATCCAACAGTACTGATGCAAGTACGGTACTGACGATTCCTGACGACTAAAAATATTTGTTGCAGGCAGGACAGAATTGAAAGCTGTAAGCACAAAAAGTGGAAAAACGGCATGCTATTTAATAACTGACGCTGGACTTCAGAAAGTGCTCCAGTGAAATGGAATCGTCTGTGTGAAGGTACAGGTTACTGATGGAGAGTGCTCTTTCTGCCTCTTTTCCTTTTATGTGGAAACTGTTATTTATTCACAAGTGTGTGAAACCTGATAAGGTTCCTAAGCTCCGTGTCTCTTAATGAGCTTGGAGAATGAGATGAACTTTGACATTTTTATCGGCTGCTGAGTGAATCTGAGGCGAAAAGATATCCCTCTGGGAAGATGTTCAGCAGCAGATGTTGGTGTTTGTGTTCTCGTTGTTGGCTCTCTTCAATAATGTATGGGTGACATTGAAGAATTATAGGGCGCTACATCACCTTGAGCTTGAGGGCAACTATATTTTATTAACAACTTTAGATTTACTGATGCTATTTGCATGTGGTACATATGTTTTGTGTTTTTAATAGTCAACGCAACTTGCCTCATTTCACTTTTTGTCTTAAAGAATTTTTCTTGCTGTAATATTCAATGGCGATATTTTTCTGTGATTTATAAAAAATGTAGATTAGAGGGGGGTTGGTGATCAGTTGGGTCAGGGTACCACAAGTGCCTTCTGGAATTTAAACTATTCCTCATGCCTGTGCAGAAGAAATCACTATACGGGTAAAACATAACGCTCATGAAGTACATAGGGGAAAAGGATAGGGTGCAGAATATAGCTACAGGTGGGATGAAGAGAAGGATATTCTAGTTTTAAAAGATTTGGAATACAGCTGTAAAAGCACAGAACTGGGGTAAAAGATGCACTTGGAAGATATGTTGTGGACAGCTCGCAAGGAGTCACCTTGCTCCAACACCATCTTTTTTTTATAGAACTTGGATGGGGTAAATCTCAGATCAGACTGGCCTTCTCCTGACCATCCATAAATTCATGTGTGAGCTGTGGCTGCCGGATCATAATCGGAGCCAAAGTGACCCTCTTCTCAACCCCCCCTTTCCCTACCACTTTTTCTTTCCCTCCTGCTCAGATGCTGTGGCCAATTGCAGTGTCCCCAACATTGTCCCAGCTGAGTTCACCTTTCTCAGCACAGACAGCCAGTCAAAACAGAATGTTGTGCCTCTAAGGCTCAGTTTTCTTTTGTTATTCTGCTTTGCATGTTCCAACATCAACAAGGCAGTCACTTACTAACATTCCATGTTGTTCCAGTACAACAAAAATGAAAGATTTCCAGTCACGTTGGTTTTGCATCAGAGCTTTTTTTTTTGAGAACAGGAATTCCTGTATGAATGAAAGAAGAAATTTTCTGAATCCATTGAGGGATGTTTCTGTACTGTTTATAATCAAATATTAATTATCTGATGGACTCCTTGGTAGACTATGTAGATTTCCTTTAATTCACTCCCCTAAACATAGAAGTCCTACAGTGCAGAAGGAGGGCACTTGGCCCATCGAGTCGGCATGGACCACAATCCCACCCAGGCCTTATCTCAACTTATTTACCCTGCTAGCCCCCCCTGACACTAAGGGGCAATTTACTATGGCCAATCAACCTAACTTGCACGCCTTTGGACTGTGGGAGGACACTGGAGCACCTGGAGGAAACCCACTCAGACACTGGGAGAATGTGCAAACTCTACACAGACAGTCACCCGAGGCTGGATTTGAACCCGGGTCCCTGGCGCTGTGAGGCAGTAGTGCTAACCACTGTGCCACCCAATCCTGTATACCTTTGATCCCGTTTACTTGTGTTAAGCGCATGAATGTCTTCTTTCTGGGGAAAAATAAATATCAATGGTCAATTATGTGTTAACAATATCTCAATTTGTTTTAAGTAATTTAATGATCTGTGTCATTTGGGCTAACATACTGCGGATACGAATTTGCAATTTGCTTTTGCTTTCAAGAACTGCATTGATAGTGTGCTTGACTCATAAGGTGTTAACTTCTTGCTGCAGCATTGTTCCATGGTACCTTGTTCAAATGTCTCTAAGTACATACATCCATAGAAAATAGAAGCAGAAATAGGGGAAAATCAAATAAATAGCTAGGTAAGTCAATTGGAAACCAATTCTCATTTACAATAATGACCTGGCCAAGAGGCTAATGCTGCAGCAACAGAAATTACAAAACAACACAAGTTAAACACTAAAAACAATAAAATACAAATTAGCAGTGAAAGTGAATTGACAGTTTCGCAAGTACGAGTATCAGTCAACAGAGCCTTAACCTGTCGGCAAAAGGCATCCATGATAATACAATTAGTTAGCTTTAGTTGTACCTCGTTCTAGTCATTGCAGCCGTAAGCGGAAATGAATTAGAACCAAAGACTATGCTCACTCTGGGAGTGACCACTTTGATCAAGTCGCATATTTATATTTGTCACCAATCTGGTGCCAATGAAGTGAGTGGCAGACAGTCTGTTCTGTCCTCGATTGTGACTTATACAAATAATTTCCTGTGGAGCTGATTCCCCACAACCCCAAGCCAGAGTCACGCTAATTAATTATATTCTTAGTGTTGCCTTGCTGAACTGTAAACAGTTAACGCAGCTTAGGTTGTGGTAATAAGAAAAGTGGTCAGCTCTTTTTTAAAAAAAAATTGTATTAAAACATCTGTCATTATCAGTGGGCTCGCATAACCCTGATGAGCACACAGATGAACTTGTTCAGCTGAAGTCAGTGAATAGTGGTTAGGAGTATAAACTCTGCTGTTTGTTTTCTTTTATATACTGTCCTTGCTAACCCCCGCATGCTGTGGCAAATTGCAGCTCTTTCTTACTGAAGACAAAATCCATAATGGGGAAAATGTTGGAGCTATTAAGAACCCAAATGGAAAACTTCATGACGAGGGAGAGGACATGGCTGAAGTATTAAATAAATATTTGTGCTTGTCCTGACAAAGGAGGCAGATGATGGGAAAGCTGCACTAAAAGCAGCGTAAGTTGCACTAAAAGAGGAGGGAAGTTATCCAACAGGAAAATAATGGATTGAAAAAATGTACGAAGACCCATGGCCATTAATCAAAGGTTGGTAAATCACCTGGTCCAGATGGAATGCATCTTAAATTGCTGGAAAAGGCAATTGTTCGATCCTCATCAGATTGCCAGAGAACCTGGCCGCATTTTAGCTGCAAACTTGATTCGGGGCAAGATGAAATTCCACCTCAAAATTTAAAAATGTATCTGGGTTTTGTATATGATTGTGCTGCCTGGGCTCTCGTGGCACAGCTTTTCTGCTGATATATTTTTTACCAGTCCACAGCTCCCTCATCAGCGCCACAAGGGCTTTCCCCCTGAGGGCATATTGAAAGCGCCAGCTCGCACATTCCTTTTTTTCAGTGCCTGCCCTCTTCCCATCCTCCCCCGCAATGCTCAGCCTTTCACAGATCATGTTTCATGCCGGATGGCTATTAATTGGCCATCAAGTATAATATTGCGTTAACAACAATATCTCGGGCAGAAGCAGGTTTCAATTCTGCTTGATTTCAGGTACGCCTTGAATTACAATTCAGACCCTGGAAACTAAGGCCAGTGAGACAAATATTGGTGTGGACAAGCTAATGGATTATCGGGGATGAAGTAAATTTGCATTGGGAAAATTACGGGGCAATCAAGAAGAGCCAGCGAGACTTTGCTGAAGGGAATCCACGTTCAACAAGTTGATTGAATTTTTTGATAAAATTGATCAATATGATGTAGATGTATGTTGGACTTTGGAAGACATTCGTCAAACAACCAGGCAGGGCTTTATTAAGAAGATGAAAACCCATGGAAATTAAGGGGCAAGTGACCATTGTAGATTCCGAATTGGCTCAGTGAGGGGAAGCAAAGGGTGGTAGTGAATGGATGATTTCCAGGTTGGGTGCTGGTTTGTAGTGTAGTTCCCCAAGAGTTAGCTTCAAGACTCGACATAAGCAACATAATGAATTTTGCACATGATATGAAAGCAGTAGATGATAATGAGGAGAGATATAGACTCCAGGATGTTGAAAAGGGCAGATGACGTTCAAGTGGCAAAGTATGAAGTGATGACATTTGGGAGGACTATCAGAAAAAGACAATACACGATAGATCACATGATTTTGAGCTGAGAAACCTTGGCTTCCACAAATAAACTAACAAAAATCTCTAAAAGGTGACAGGCTGGTTTGGCAAAAAAAATATGGGTTACTTGGATTTCTAAATTGAGATCTTGACTAGAAAAGCAAAAAGATCATGTTGGAGCTTTTCACTTATTAGGTTTCAGGTGGACAGTTCTGGACATCACACATCAGCAAAGATATAAATGCATTAGAAAGCATGCACAGGGTGATTTGATTTGATTTATTATTGTCACATGTATTAACATACAGTGAAAAGTATTGTTTCTTTTGCGCTATGCAGACAAAACATACCACTCATAGAGAAGGAAATGAGAGAGTGCAGAATGTAGTGTTACAGTCATAGCTAGCGTGTAGAGAAAGATCAACTTAATGCAAGGTAAGTCCATTCAAAAGTCTGTAAGAAATTACATTTAAAGCATTGTTAGAGAGTTTAAGAGTTAGAATGAAGTTTTAGAAGCAGAGAACAAGAGTAAAAGATAGAATTAGAAGGTATGCTGGGCTTGCAAGAAGTAGCCTTGCTCCAGCGCCATCTTGGATAGCAGGAATCTGAGCCTTCAGTTACGAGGTGAGGTTGGATAGGTCTTCCCTTTGAACAAAGAAGGTTGAGATGATCTAACAGAGATTTTCAAGATGATGAGTAGTTTTGACAGAGTGGAAGGGTGTCAAGGTGGCACAGTGGTTAGCACCGCTGCCTCACAGCACCAGAGACCCGGGTTCGATTCCTGCCTTGGATGAGTGTCTGTGAGGAGTCTGCACATTCTTTCTGTGTCTGCGTGGGTTTCCTCTGAGTGCACCAGATTCCTCCTGCAGTCCAAAGATGTGCAGGTTAGTTGGAATGGCCATGCTGGATTGCTTCTTGGTGGCAAAGGATGTGTCGGTTAGGTGGATTAGCCATGGTAAATGTGTGGGGTTACAGGGGTAGGGCGGGGGTTGGGGTGGGCTTGGATAAGATGCTCTTTCGGAGAGTCAGTGCAAACACGCTGAGCCAAATGGCCTCCTTCTGTGCTGTAGGAATTCTATCGTGTAATTGACGGAGAACAACTATTTTGGCTGATTTGTGGTCAACAATTGAGGTCATGGATTTTAAAACTGTTGGCAAAAGATCTAGAGGAGTATTGGAGGAGAATTTTTTTTCAGAGAGATGTCAGGACTCTACCTAAAAAGCAAAAATGCCCGATTCCATAAATAATTTCGAAAGGAGTTTGACGTGTACCTGAGGAAAAAAGAACTGGCAGGATTATGGACAAAAAGCTTTGGTATGGGATTGAGCGCGACTGCTTTTAGGAGTCAGCCCAGACTCAATGGGCCAAATGGCTCCATGTGCTGTAGGTTTCAATGCTTCTCTGATACCGGGTATTGAATCGGGAACCAACCTGTTCTCTATCACTCCACACATACCAGGCGATCCATTTAACAACCAATTAAAACAACTTATTAATAAGGGGATCAGGGGTTATGGGAAAAAGGCAAGAGGAGGATGAGAAAAATATCAGCCATGATTGAATGGCGGAGCAGACTCGATGGGCTGAGTGGTCTACTTCTGCTCCTATGTCTAATGATCTTAATTGGTCCTCTTGGCCACAAAATCTTGACAAATTTTGCAAGTTTATTTTCAAGCTTCTGCTGACTGTGTGACACCCATATCTCAGGAGCTGGCAGCGTGGGAAAAGTTGAGATTAATGTAAACTCTGTCCTAAGCTGATAAAACAAAGAATTATTCACGGAACAGTAATAGATCAGCTCCAAACTGGTGTTAAAAAATCACTTGCGAGTTTTCACAAAGCTCGAGGGTTGTTTGTATAAACAGAACCGGATTATGCTTTGTTGGTTAATATCAGCCAAAAGGGTGGTAGGCTTGTTGCCATTGAACCAGTTCCCTTGTCTGTGGTATGGGGTGCAAAACTAGAATTGTTTTCTGGTGCAGTTCTTCATTGTTGCTAATATAGCAAAATGTACATGTCAATATTTGGCAAGGACAAGATTGGAATCTTGTCTTCATACACCCCTCCCTAACCAACCCGAAGTTGCTGCTCACTTGCTCAGAAGCTTAGCTCATCAATAAAGAATGTGATTTGGACAAGATGCTATTGTTGGTATCAATCAATTTAAATCTCAGTAGTAATCTGTGACTTCAAGAGGGTAGAAAAATGGGAACCGAAATCTTTTCAAGGAGTTTGCCACTTGAATCTCTTCGTGGAATTCAGGATTTGTAAATTGTGGGATCTCAGGTAAAGTATTTTTGTGAATCGCGACTGAATTCATCAACACTTGGTTGTATTGTGCACGATAGGCACGAATGGCCTTTTTATATGCTGATATCAGTCCAACATGATATTCACGATAACAGTCCAAAGATGTGGTGGATTGGTGATGCTAAATTGCCCCTTAGTGTCAGGGGGTCTAACAGGGTAAATACATGTGGTTATGGGAATAGGGCTTGGGTGGGATTGTGGTTGGTGCAGACTCGATGGGCCGAATGGCCTCCTTCTGCACTGTGAGATTCTATGATGGTATATATGGAGCGAAGTTTAATATAAACATTTGCAGTAATTTAGGTTTTAGCTGTTTTGGAGAAGTGATTTTCCCTAGGATTGTATGCATTCCTCAATGATGATAATGTTACCCCCTTCTCGATTGTAAATGAGGAAGAGTGTAGAGTTTGTGAAAATGGTTGGACTTTTCAGGTTAACGGCACGGTAGCAAGGGGGCGGCACAGTAGCACAGTGGTTAGCACTGCTGCTTCACAGCTCCAGGGTCCCGGGTTCGATTCCTGGCTCGGGTCACTGTCTGTGTGGAGTTTGCACGTTCTCCTCGTGTCTGCGTGGGTTTCCTCCGGGTGCTCCGGTTTCCTCCCACAGTCCAAAGATGTGCGGGTTAGGTTGATTGGCCAGGTTAAAAATTGCCCCTTAGAATCCTAAAATGCGTAGGTTAGAGGGATTAGTGGGTAAATATGTGGGGGTAGGGCCTGGGTGGCATTGTGGTCGGTGCAGACTCGATGGGCCGAATGGCCTCCTTCTGCACTGTAGGGTTTCTATGACTTAACAGGTTAATAATTTAGTTGACCTGCATCGTCTCGTATCACACTTCCCATTATGAGAAGTTATTTAACCTGCTAACTGGTGTGGATTCAAGGTGTGGAGATGCGGGCGTTGGACTGGGGTAAACATAGTAAGGAGTTTAACAACACCAGGTTAAAGTCCAACAGGTTTGTTTGGTAGCAAACATTTATTTGGTAGCAGATGGCCAACGTTGTCTACCTGATAAGCTGCAGGAAAGGATGTCCCGAGGCATGGTACATTGGGGAAACCATGCAGACGCTACGACAACAGATGAATGAACACCGCTCGACAATCACCAGGCAAGACTGTTCTCTTCCTGTGGGGGAGCACTTCAGCGGTCACGGGCATTCAGCCTCTGATCTTCGGGTAAGCGTTCTCCAAGGCGGCCTTCACGACACACGACAGCGCAGAGTCGCTGAGCAGAAACTGATAGCCAAGTTCCGCACACGTGAGGACGGCCTAAACCGGGATGTTGGGTTTATGTCACACTATCAGTCATCCCCACAGCTTGCCTGCTGGACTTGCAGAATCTCACTGGCTGTCCTGTCTGGAGACAATACACATCTCTTTAACCTGTGCTTAATGCTCCCTCCACCCACATTGTCTGTATCTTTAAGACCTGGTTGGCTGTAGAGATTCGCATTCTAATCAGTATTCTATAACTTGATTTTGTGTCTCTGTGCCCTGTTTGAGAGCAGATTTCCACTCCATCTGACGAAGGAGCAGCGCTCCGAAAGCTAGTGGCGTTTGCTACCAAATAAATCTGTTGGACTTTAACCTGGTGTTAGACTCCTTACTGTGGATTCAAGGCCCAGACTCCTCATTGCAATGTGCTCTTACATTGTGAAAGGTGCGGCTGAGGACAAATGCTTTGCTCTCCTGCTGTTGGTGGGTCTTGAACGTTGACTGACTTACACTGGCAGTAACACAGTCTCACTTCTTTTTCTGTGGGTTTGTGAACTATGGTGAGATTTTCAGGCTTTCTCGAGCTGATGCATATTCCTGGCTGGAAATGTAAATGAAGGGAGCGTAATCAGAAAGCTGGTACCATACCATTAGTCCAACATCGAGACGCCTTCTATTTTATTCTGATCTTGATAATGTGACCTGCATTTCCTGTTTTTTTTTTTTAACCTGTTTCAATTTATCATTTGCATCTGTGCCCTGCAGAACGACACTGTATAATAGAGCTTCTATCCGTATAGGAATGCAGACGCACAGGACTGGCCCTCTGAATTTACCTTGCATGCAGAGAGGTGCTTGATTTGATGGCTAACTCGTATTGGAGAAATTTTGCGAATTTACAAGGCCATTGTTTGAGTGAAATTTGGCTGTTTATAAACAGCTCAATGTCAGTGTCTCACAGCCAACTGTGTTACGACCAGAGATAAAGAGACTTGGGAGAATTGTAAGTGGCAGAAAGCCATGGGTAAAAGCAGAGAGATCGCATTATGGATAGTACTGCTAAGACTTGGGGAGGATACATGATAACAAACAAAAGTGGAGTTTTCAAAATTTGCATATCAGTAGATCAAAATTGCCAATTATTGAAGCAAGCTCTTTTGGATTATTTTCTTTCCTGGTTGTGGGCATTGTTGACTCGGCCAACATTTTTGTTGTCCATCCTTAATTGCCCTTGAGAAGGTGGGGGTAAACCGCTTTCTTGAGTCATTGTAGTCTACGTGGTAGAGATACACCCACAGTGCCGTTAGAAACGGAGTTCTAGGAATTTGTCCTAGAGACTGAACTGCAGATGAATTTGATTATGTTAAAGTGTTCTGTGTAGAGTGTGACAGGAAGTTATACACTTAAAATCAATTTTATTGCTTCAGGGACCTGGGTTCGATTCCGGCTTTGCAGAGTCTGCACATGCTCCCCGTGTCAGCGTGGATTTCCTATGGGTGCTCTGGTTTTCTCCCAGAGTCTGAAAGACGTGCTGGTTAGATGCATTAGCCATGCTAAATTCACCCTCTGTGTACCTGAACAGGTGCCGGAGTGTGGCGACTAGGGGATTTTCACAGTAACTTCATTGCAGTGTTAATACAAGCCTATTTGTGACACTAATGAATAAACTTAACTGACTATCCAGCCAATCGAAGGCCAGCAGAACCATCGGGGAGACCGTGGTACAATGGAATCCCACGCCATAGGTCAGTGATGGTGGGAGAGGGTGCATGGGGGACGAGTGAGGGTTGGCAGCAAAGGCGGCCCTACCCACTTCTTGATGCCGAGTCCCTCAGTCAGCACTGAGTGTCTTTGAACAGCTGATCCTCTCTTGGAGCCTGCAAGCAACCAGACACGGATTTTCTTCTCATGTCCCCTGCATGGTAAAGCCTTGCCCTGCCTGCTGTTGGGTTAATACCAATGCTGGTGGGATGAGGCCATTAATTGTCCAATTAAGCCTCAATTGGTGTGCTGCTGGAAGGCTGAACATGGACCTTCTGGTCACAGACTTGATCAAGATGGAGGTGAGAATATGGCGGGGTCCTTTCCTGCCATCCTACAGCCTGAGTAAATGCCACACTGCCACCAAACTCACCATTGGTGAGGGCACATGGTTCTGCCCTGAGTGTGTACCTTTTTTCTCTTGCCTCTCCAGGGTCTACTCGAGAGTAAATGGAGAAACGATTTCTTATGGCAGAAGGGTTGAGAAGCAAACCCCTTTGGGATGGCACACTAGCACAGTGGTTAACAGTGTTCTCAACTCCAGGGACCTGGGTTCAATTCCATGCATGATCTGTGTGGAGTTTGCACATTCTCCCCGTATCTGGGTGGGTTTCCTCCGGTAGCTCCGGCTTCCTCCCATAGTCCAAAGATGTTCAGTTTAGGTGGATTGGCTATCGCAAATATATGGGGGAGAGAGCCTGTGCAAGATATTCTGTCAGAGAGTCGGTGCTGACTCGATGGGCTGAATGGCCTCTTCTGCACTGTAGGGATTCTATGAGCAAAGGACACAGATTTAAGGTGATTGGCAAGTGCTAAAGATGACTTGAGAAAATATTTTGTCTGGAAAACACTGCCTGAGGAGATAGTGGAGGCAGATTCAGATGTGGTTTTCTTAAGGGAATTGGATAAGTACCTGAAGATATGAAAATTGCAGGGGTATAGTGAAAGGGAGGGGGTGTGGGATTCTCTGTCATTCTTTGGAATAGATGTGATGGATCAAATGGCAGCCTCAATGCTGTAACCATTTTATGATACTGCTTTTTTGAATTACAATTCCCATAAAATGGATTTAATTAAAAATTTGTGTAAGGCGTTATGGATGTGGGAGATTCTGTGTAAGCAGCATAATTGTAAATGGTAGCCATCAAAATATTTGTGTTTGGAAAAACATTTTTGAGCAATTTAAAAATTGGAGCAAGTATCGGTGTGAGGAGGGGCGGGGGAACACTTTTTTTTTGAGGAAATGAATGTGCATTGCACGACATTCAAGTGTTTTGGATTTGTTAGTGAAGTATACTTGTAGCAAGGCACCAAATAAATTAATAATAGGACTGGTATTTCAATGAACAATACAGCACAGGAACAGGCCCTTCGGCCCACCAAGCCTGCGGGTTGCACTTTCCAAATCCTTTCTCACACTCCTGCAAAACATTTTTCCACTCCTTTGAAATTTTTTTTTTTTGTGAATGCGGCGGATTATGTAAAGATTCTTGAATGAAACATTAAAACTCTTACCTTGAGAGTCTCTGGCTGTGACTTTGAGGCCTGAGGTATTGGTTTCCCATCCCCCTAGTAATAGTGGTGAGAACTCACTACAACTGAGTGCCGTGGCGTGTGGGAATTCCATTTATGATTGAATTAGGCGATCATTGACCATTTTGGCAGTCAAGGCTGTGTTAACCTTCTGTGAGAACCTAAATTCTCTGCGATATGAATCACAGTTCTGAGCTGAATGGCGTACAGCAGACCTGACCTGTGAACTGACATTAATATGGGTGAGCCCTGTCAGCTCGATGTTGAGTATATTTTGCAGTCATCTGCCAAATACATCAAGGTCAGCGTTTCATAGCGAGCTTTTAACCCTTGTAATATTTGCTTATGATATTTCCATTTCATCTTCCGTTATGGCAATGTTTTAAAAATTACTCTCCAAAAATTCTATACATTAGTGATGGGCTAGAAGGAAAGCAGCATGCATATTTCAGAAACCAATTTGGTTAAGAGTATTTGCAAGCATTGAATAATGTCATGGGGCATGCAGTCATGCTTTTTAGGGATTAATGGTTGTCCAATTGTCATC